>NW_026973747.1:80000-85000 GCF_035594125.1 Scylla paramamosain
AAAAACACCCCCCTTAGACCAGGAAGCTTAGAACACCCCTTCTAGACCAGCAAGCTGAAAAACACCCCTTTACAGTACACCAGCAAGCTAAAAACCCAATTTAGATCAGCAAGATAAACACACTCCCTTTGTGAGAGGTAAACCTGAGTGTTAATTTAATTAATGAGATACACTCAGCTTGCCCTTACGGATGCAGCATGATGCAATATGTTATTGCTCTGCTAAACACAAAAATTCACCTGCTATACACAAAATATACAGAATATTTACATCCACTTACCGTATGTACTCCCAAGCCCGTTTGAGCTGGGTTACTGTCCTGGGACGTTCAGCAGGGTAGCTGAGGTTGAATTCAGCAGCTACTTCCTCCCAAGCTTTCTGTTTTTTTTCTTATCCCGTTGAAGTCTGTAGAATGATCCAACAGGATTTTCTTTGAAGTTATCACCTCAGACAGTCTCTGGCGTTGAGCATTTGTGAGTGCGACAGCTTTTTCTCGTGGAGAGAGGAGGAGAACAGAAGAGGCAGGCACACTCATGATAGCGGCGAAGCTGTGGGCGAAGTAAAGGTAGCACGTGGATTTGTTTATATGTGCTCAGGTCTACCAATATCGGGAGCAAAGGCTGCCAACTCTTCCGATAACCTCGTACGAACGTCGGGTTGCCGTTTTCTGTTTAAAAAATCAGCGCGCCAGTTTCGTAGTAGGGTGCCCGACGTTGGGGATTCGGATTGCGGGCCAGTAACCCTAATGTGTAATGAATGTTTAATGAATGGGCCCACAGTCTCACACGTTCACCCCCATCCTTAACTATTTGCTGCTCCCTCCATTTTCACCTTTATACGAGCATTCTCCCTCCTTCCAGTATCCCCCCACCACACACACACACACACACACACACACACTCACACCTGCATTCCTTCCACCTTTACAGTCGTGGTTTAATGTTTTTCCCAGCCTACCATTGCACCTTAGTCTCACACGTTCACTCTCCATGCCTTTACCACACCCGCCCTTTGCCTTCCCGTACTCCTCTCCTTTACTTCCACTCACCCTCCTCCTCAACCCAGCTGGGGGCCACTCGTTTCGACAAATTTTCTCACATTTCAGCTCTTTTTCCCCCTCTCTCTCTCTCTCTCTCTCTCTCTCTCTCTCTCTCTCTCTCTCTCTCTCTCTCTCTCTCTCACGGGAGTTGGCTTTATGGTACGTGCGTGGCTGTTGAAAGGTTGCAAGTTCGATCCCCGCTCCAAGCAAATTCTGGGTGGGAGAAGTACCGCTCTCTCCTAATTGTGGTTACCAGGTGTCACTTGCGACGCTATTACCTTTTTTACTCTCTCTCTCTCTCTCTCTCTCTCTCTCTCTCTCTCTCTCTCTCTCTCTCTCTCTCTCTCTCTCGGCTAACTTTCTCACTCATCCCCCGCTCATACTTACTTCATTCTCAACTTCCACACACTACACCACCTTCAACCACCACCACCACCACCACCACCACCATCACCACCACAGTATCACAAGCAGCAGCTCTCCCTCCGCCTCATGTATATACTAAAGGTGCTCTCAGTGAAGGCGGCGGTGCACTGACCCAGAACAAACATACATACACGCTTGCTTGCCCTTCTTTTTCCTTCCCTCACCGCCACCACCACCACCACCACCTCCATCACCTCCATCAGCATGCCACACACACACATACCTGATTTCTGCACTCCTTCCCACTCCCTCTCTCTCTCTCTCTCTCTCTCTCTCCCTCTCTCTTTTTCCCTCTCCTCCTCTGCAGCAGCCAAAAGTGCCTTCATCATTGCCTTCTTCAGCGTCCCCGTTCTCATCTTTAAGGTATCGGAGTGTATTTGTTGGTGAGGCATCCATCTGTGTCTATCCAGCCACCCAGCCGCCCAGATGTTGACTTTATCGATATATGTTCCCTCTAGCTTCTTTCCCCACCAGTCATCCTTCATTTTACTATGCATTTACTATGATTTCCCTTCGTTTCTTCGTTCCTTCCTTCCTTCCTTCCTTCCTTCCTTCCTTCCCTTCTTCCTTTCCTTGGCCTCTTTACTTTGCTGCTTCCTCCTTAAGGTTCTTTTCCTTCTTTCTTTCTTTTCCTTCCTTCAATACATACTTCACTCCCCTCCGTGCTCCTCTCCTATCTCCTTTGCCTCCTTCCCTCCTATTTTCTTATCTTTCTTCCTTCCCTCCATCACTCCTTACTGTCTTACTTCTACTTTCCATCCGTTTTTTTCTTTCCTTTCTTCCTTTTCGACTCCATGCATCATTCATTTATTCATTCTTTCATTCTATATTCCCGCCCTTACTCCCTTACCGTATTTCTTCCCTCCCTCCCTCTCCCTCCCTCCCTCCCTCCCTCCCTCCCCCACAGCCCTTCTCGTTCCCGTTTCATCCTCGGCAGAATAAGAGAACTGAGGCAGCAGACTTAAACAAAAATATTAAAGCTAATCTCTGTCATAACTTCATGCCTCTCTCTCTCTCTCTCTCTCTCTCTCTCTCTCTCTGGTATCGTCATGTAACCCTGCCCCTGTTTCCTGGTCTCGTTTGTTTCCCTTTTCTGTTCTTCTTCCCCCCCCACCGCCGGCTTTCCGCCACACGCTCGTCGCTACTCGTGCTTCCTCTCACGCGTCGGGCTTCTGGCTTCGGGCTTCGGGATCCTCGCCTCGTATCCTTTCGTAACCTTAATATCAAGTCGATGTACCTGCTCTGTTTTTTACTGTGTGTGGGAAGGTGGGTGATAGGTAGGTGGGTGGGTGTGTACTGTAGTTTCCCTGTCTGTATAGTTTGTCTCTCTCTCTCTCTCTCTCTCTCTCTCTCTCTCTCTCTCTCTCTCTCTCTCTCTCTCTCTCTCTCTCTCTCTCTCTCTCGTTCCCTCCTTACTGCTTAAAGGAAAATTTTGTCTTTGTGTCCAATGTTGTTGTTGTTGTTGTTGTTGTTGTTGTTGTTGTTGTTGTTGTACTTATTTCCAGTATCATTATTATTTTATTATTATTATTATTATTATTATTATTATTATTATTATTACTATTATTATTATTATTATTATTATTATTATTATTATTATCATTATTATCACCATCGTCATCATCATCATCATCATCATCATAGTCGTCATCATTACATCTCATCTAAAAACAAAGATGCACTTCATAAACTACCTCGTATTAAGATTATTTTATTTTCTTCTCACTTCTCTTTCTCTTGATCTTCTCTTCCATGATTTTCTTCCTTTTTTATTGTCCTGCTTTTTATTATGAGGCGAGCTCCCTCCTAAGAGGATGTTTCTTGTTCATCATTGAGAGTGATGAGAAGAACAAAGAAAAGAATGATCGTCGCAGCCAAGACATTAATACATGATGAAGGAGAAAAGAACAGGTAAAGAGAGAACATTATGACAACGACAGATGAGAATAACGAAGAAGAAGAAGAGGAGGAGGAGGAGGAGGATGAAGAAGAAGAACAACAACAGCAACAAGAGCAAGAAATGAAGAACGACAAGAAGAACAAGAAGGAGAGGAAAAAGAAAAGAAAATGTTACAAAAAAAAGTTTAAACAAGAGAAAATAACATGCAAAAAAAAAAAAAACGAAACGAACGCGATGAATACAGAAACACCACCGCGAATAAATGATGATAAGAAAACCGGAGAAAGACCAGAAAATGTGATGAAACAAATGACATTACGAGAAGCGGAAAAAGAAATAAGCGATACGGATGCGCAACAAGCGGATCACGAACAAAGACACGAGAACTAGAGCAGTATTATTGTTGTTGTTGTTGTTTTTTCCACCCATCCACACTCTTCCATTATTATTGCTTCTTTCCTTTTCTCCTCCCGCACGGACGCTGAAACAATGCAGGAAAACCGGTAAGAAAAGAAGAGGAACAAAGAAAAAAAAAAACCTTGCTCTTTACTTCCATATTATTGCGCTGTAGTACATATGAATAACAACAACAACAGCAGCAATAGCAGTAATGGATAATAATAGCAACAAGCATAAAGAGAAGTTAAGAAGCGTTATTGTGAAAAAAAAAAAATTAAAAAGTGAATAAACAGTGTGTAGCGTTATATGAAAGGTGTCATGAAGCCGTGAACTCCATACTAACGTCAGCTGCACTTCCTCTGTTCCCGTGAGCAATGGTACCCATAAAACATAACAGTAATTAAGTAATAAACACAGCTCTTCTCTCTCTCTCTCTCTCTCTCTCTCTCTCTCTCTCTCTCTCTCTCTCTCTCTCTCTCTCTCTCTCTCTCTCTCTCTCTTCAATGCTGAGTTCATTTGTGTAGTCATTACCATCTTCTTTTCATTATATATATTTTTAGCCTTCATGCCTCGGAGAATCCAGCATTTTCTGATCTATTATTGTCTTGAAAAATCTTATAATCGCCGCCATTCAGGAATATTATGCCCTTGATACTTATAAGTCCGTTGAGTGTTATTATCTTACGGCAGTTTTTTTTTTTTTCCTCCTCTTGACGTAAACCCGTTCAGAGAGACTATATTGGATTCTGACTATACTTTTCAGAGACGCTTTGTTCCCTCACCACGACTTCACCGTTCTCAGTCATACATCAAGGAAAGGCTTTATTGTCCTCGATCATTAAAGCGTAAAGGTGAGCCGCGGTTAATCATAAGCGTTGGCATAGGGGCTCGGCACATGGAGTAGGGTAGCCAGTTCTTTGCTCAGCCGCCTTTACATTCCCAGTTATAGCTAACCGGTACACATTTTAATGCTTGGTCAACCTAGGAGCGAGCAATCGTCCTAAAAAAAACCCCGGCCGTAACCAGGATTCGAACTCGGGAAATCTTGCATTGTAGTCAGACGCGCTACAGCCTGAGCTTCCTTGGTCATACATCAAGTGAGACATCATGATAAGGCTGTGCAGTTCTCGCTCCACAGCTTTAACAGAGTGGGCATGGCTAAGACAGTCAGCCTCCACCATTTTGCTGCGCCGAGTGTGTCGCCTACTCGTCGACACCTGCACCGCCGCCCACACG
>NW_026973747.1:90000-92500 GCF_035594125.1 Scylla paramamosain
CGGAATTCAGCCCACACGGGATTCAGCCCACGGAATTCAGCCCACACGGGATTCAGCCCACGCGGGATTCTGCCCACGGAATTCAGCCCACACGGAATTAAGCCCACACGGGATTCAGCCCACGGAATTCAGCCCACACGGGATTCAGCCCACGCGGAATTCAGCCCACGCGGGATTCAGCCCACGGAATTCAGCCCACGCGGGGTTCAGTCCACACGGGATTCAGCTCACACGGGATTCAGCCCACTGAATTCAGCCCACACGGGATTCAGCCCACACGGGATTCAGGCCACGGGATTCAGCCCACACGGGATTCAGCCCACACGGGACTTAACTCACGGGCCCACACTGTTGAGTTGAATAGGGGTTTAATTGACATGGAACCCTTAGAAATATGACCATTTCTACTGAACGGATTTTTAGAAAAGAAAAGTAAATAACTTAAAGCAATATTATTCTTTGACTATTCATTATTTTTACAGTAGTTAGTGCTCTATTCGCCGAATCCAGCTTGCACCACGAGGAGGTTGAGCACCATAGCAAGCCTTATATATATATATATATATAAATATATATATATATATATATATATATATATATATATATATATATATATATATATATATATATATATATATATATATATATATATATATATATATATATATATATATATATATATATTCTAATAGTTTTTTTTTAGTTTCTTCAGTTTGTAACTTAGTTTTTTTTTCTGGGGAGGCTTATTTTTCTGTTTTACTTTTTGTTCTTCCAATTAATTTTTTTCTTTGGAAATTCAGTTTGTAAATATTAGATGTTTTCTGTGAGGCTTCGATTTTTTATTATTATTTTTATGGAGCTTGTGCTTTAAACTAATCACTTATTTTTCCCCTAGTGGGAAGTTTTTTTTTATATGATTTTAATCATTTTTTATTTGTATTTGATTTTAGTTGCTAAAGATATGTGCCACTGATCGCAAGTAATGCAATTTGTCATTTACATCATTGTAGCAGTCCACCCTTGCAGCCAGCCTCTCTGATAGAACAATGTATTTGTTTCTTGGTGGAGGGTTGTTTGCCACCTCGTTGTCTGCTAGTGTTTTCAAGTGAAGACTAATATCCTTTTTCAAACCATCCATTAACTTCCAGATGGAAGGATGCTGGGAAAGGAACAGACTGTTCAATCCATTGTGGTAGCCCTCAACAGCATTTGTGGTTCGTGGAATGTTATTCCTTGGAGCTGAAAAATGGTTCCAGACAACTGATGGGTACCTGGGTGGTCCCCTGTCTCTTCCCTGGCCCCTGTCCCTCCCCTGAATATAAGTCAGCTCAAAGTAGGCAATTAACTCTTCTACCCTATCCAGAGGAGGAAAGCTGTCAGCCAAGGTGTTGAAGATGACCAGTATATCTTCCTCAGGCACAAAAGAGAGAGCAACCAAGGATTTCACAGACATGTTGAATTCTACGTTACTCTCGTAGTCCACTTTCAAGCCAAGTTCTGCGACCTTTCGTTGGACTGACTGCCCAAGATGAAAAAGACAACCCTTGATGTCTGCATTGGGGTGTACCTGGCGGAAAGCATTCTGTGCAGCATTCTCGAAGTCCGTCAGAATTGTCTGGGGGTTTGCATCTGGAATTATATTTGCAAGAGCTTCCAGCATTTGCACATAGGTGACCTGCATTTTGTTTGGTAGAAGAAAGTACACACAAGGTGGGAACTTATTACCCACTTTGGCATGTATGGTGTACAGCTGGAAATAGATACTGGGAACAACTGCGAAGGTTCCATCACCAAGCCACACCTCAGCATTCTCTAAGACATGAAGTAAGTTCATGTCTCCCAAAATCAGGATCCTGCTGGGATCTTGAGAACCACTGTCATGCAGGACAATATCTGTGAACCTGGCAGGTATGGCAAAATTCAAGGATTGAGGGTTTGGTTCAACAGGGTTGGTTGCACGCCTTTTGGCCCTCACGCTGTCTTCCAGGGTTGATCTTTTGGGTAGCCTTTGGAGAACATCATGTGACAAGCCAGTCATGTTTTCTGCCAAAATTGACCTGGTGGAATCTTGCCCAGCTGTCGCAGCAGACCTGATGTGTGACTGCACTTGCCTGACTTCTCCAGTTAGAGGATCCCCAGGGTGTGAATGATTAGGGTTTCCTTGACCATCAAGAACTATCCCCTGTAAGGTTCTTATACTGGCTGGACACTTGAATTTCACATTTTCTCTGCATCTCCAGGTGAGTTCTCCGTTCTTTCCCATTCGGTCTTTCCTCAGGACATACTCAAAGCCCCCAATCCTCTTCACTTGGTTTCCTCTTTCCGTCAAGTATGCCATTTTATCTAACTTAGGCGAGTGCGTACGTGGGCAGAGCAGAGCAGCAAATGGCACTGATGACAATGCAAGAGCTGTGTTCAGAACAGGGACTTGCGAGGCGCTGTACACGGTGCGAACGTGTCCTGTTCCAGTCTACTATTGTACGCTACAGAGGGATCATTT
>NW_026973747.1:97500-107500 GCF_035594125.1 Scylla paramamosain
TACCTCCCCTGGTGTGTGTGTGTGTGTGTGTGTGTGTGTGTGTGTGTGTGTGTGTGTGCGCGATCTTTCCTCTCTCATTGGTATACACACACACACACACACACACACACACACACACACACACACACACACACACACACACACACACACACACACACACACACACACATATTGAATTCCTTTACTCGCTCCTTATTGCTAAATATTCAATATGTTTTGATGTAAGTTCGAGTCGTGTTATAAATGTTCTGTATTTATATATGGATTTTTGAGTCATGCTTCTCTCATAGTTATTTTTTTTTCTCTCTCTTGTCTATTTTTTTGTTTTTATTATCATTTTTATTATTATTATTATTATTATTATTATTATTATTATTATTATTATTATTATTATTATTATTATTGCTAGCAGTAGTAGTAGTAGCAGTAGTAGTAGTAGTAGTAGTAGTAGTAGTCTTTGTTGTTCCTGTTGGTGCAGAGGTATCATCATCATCATCATCATTTTGAAACACTGCTCTCTCACCACTTCTATTTTTAAAAGCTATAGAGAAGATTAGCGGACTTCTTTAAAGTGTTTCTCCTGTTAGTAATATAGAAATCCTGTTAATCTGTCATTAGAACCATAAAGGTACCCTTAGAATCCCGTGTCACTTCATCTATAACCTTTTCAAAGCAGTGGAGGTGAGGTGAAGAAGTGTTTCAGAATTTTCTAATGGAAATTAAAAGGAAAACGAACGTACATGAAAACTCGGAGCACACTTAAAGGGGTGCGTCAGAATATCACAGCCACGCCTCCAGGCACTGAACCGTGGGAAGAATAATAAATGTAATAATTCCCTCATAAGACTTTTCAACTCACGGCTGTAAGGGGATATTTGGAACTTGGACGCTATGAAGGTTTGGGCAGCCGGGCGTGGGTGATTCCAGACCGGTGGTTCTCAAAGCGTGAGCCATGGCAAGATTTTGGAGAAGCCGAGGAGGGCTGGTGTAAGTGGTACCTGTTTGGGACATACCTGAAAAATGTAAATCTCTCTCTCTCTCTCTCTCTCTCTCTCTCTCTCTCTCTCTCTCTCTCTCTCTCTCTCTCTCTCTCTCTCTCTCTCTCTCTCTCTCTCTCTCTCTCTCTCTCTCTCTCTCTCTCTCAGGGTACACGTGATGTAACTGCGATACGATTTAAGATTTTACATTCCTTTCTATGACATTCGCGTGTCTCGCTTTTGTAACGACTCGGCCTAATAAGATTTGGGATTTTTTTATCTCCTTTTATGTCTACCTGTGTTTCCGTCTTGTTTTATACTTTCCTTCTCTTTTCTTATCAGATAGAATTTGTAACGGCATCCCGATAGGCTATTCTCTTTCCTCCCGTTCACGTACCCTACACTTTCCTTGACTGCTGACTGGACCTAGATACTATGATGATGAAGAGGAATTATGGCAGAATTAGTTTAGCTTCAACATTACTTTTTTTTTCGGGGGGAGAGATGAAGGACTGAGGAGAGGGAGAGAGAGAGAGAGAGAGAGAGAGAGAGAGCTGAAGGGAGCCATGGGGATTTTGAAACTTTTTTTTTTTGAGAGGAATGGAATGGAAAAGTTTGAGGAACACTATCATCAATACCTGCTGATATTTTTTATTACCTTACTTAGTAATGTAATGTATTTATGTATCGTTGTTTATTAATGTACTAATTTGTATTTGATTAGGCTAATATTAGGTCGTATCTGGATGGTGTGCCTGTTGTCTGTCCTCAGTAACGCTGTAGCAGGGTACTAAGGTTCTCTCTCTCTCTCTCTCTCTCTCTCTCTCTCTCTCTCTCTCTCTCTCTCTCTCTCTCTCTCAGACCATAATATGCAGGCATCGGCTTTACCGTTACGTGCCAGCGGTAATTCCCTCCCGGCGCGCCTAATTTAGATACCCGTGCGTTTCTCGGAAGAAAATGGATCACTTTAAAGAAAATTTGAGAGACTGGCTGGGGTAACGGTAGGAACATTAGTATTCTAGTATTCCTTGCTTCCCTCCTCCTCCTCCTCCTCCTCCTCCTCCTCCTCCTCCTCCTCCTCCTCCTCCTCCTCCTCCTCCTCCTCCTCTTCCTCTTCCTCCTCCTCCTCTTCCTCTGTATGACTCCAGGCCGTGCTGCACAAGGGCGGTTTAATAAAGACTGAATACGATTTTGCAAAAGTGGGTATGTTGAGAAATACGGTATATGCTGTACTCTCTCTCTCTCTCTCTCTCTCTCTCTCTCTCTCTCTCTCTCTCTCTCTCTCTCTCTCTCTCTCTCTCTCTCACCTGTATGTTTAGCTGTGAAAATACATCTTACAGTAACTAACTTCCCAGGTTGTTCATGATCTATATGTGCAAATATGACATTGACGTGGAAATTACAAGAAAATAACCGCTACCGTAGTGAAGTCAGGAGTAAAAATGCAAAAAAAAATGAATTCACGAACTAAATGAAAAGGAAGACCGACAAGAGAGAGAGAGAGAGAGAGAGAGAGAGAGAGAGAGAGAGAGAGAGAGAGAGAGAGAGAGAGAGAGAGAGAGGAAATAAAACAAGTTAGCACCAGTACTGTACATCTCCCATTCCCCTTCCTGTCTTATTACAGCATAGTTTTAAATGACGCAAATGTTTCTGTAAGGGAGGAGGGGGAGATTTATGAGTTGGAGGCCGTGCAGCAGCGAGGTGATGGAGTGAGGGGTTGCAAGTGATGAGGGAAGGACTGTGCAAGGTTATTCGCATGTACAGCACTCTCTTCATCCTCTGCTCTTCAGCCCTCTCGTTCCCTTCCCCTTCTCTCTCTTGGGAAACATTCATCCAATCCTACATTGCTCTACGGTTATTAAGTAAGTCTGACAGAGAGAGAGAGAGAGAGAGAGAGAGAGAGAGAGAGAGAGAGAGAGAGAGAGAGAGAGAGAGAGAGAGAGAGAGAGAGATTTACTTGCTAGAATGATGATGTTATATTAATGAGCGTGCGTACATTAGCTAAAACGTATATGGTAACACTATCTTCCTCCTCCTTCTCCTCCTCCTTGTTAGAACTTGTTACGAACGTGTGTGTGTGTGTGTGTGTGTGTGTGTGTGTGTGTGTGTGTGGAACATGTGTATTGATACGTAATCATTTAAACAGTCTTGTATATGACATGGATGTGAGTACAGGTGACCAGGTATGGTTTAAGTTAAAGTGTGTACCTGGTGTGCTGTTCGGAGCTTGTTATGTACCTCCTTCTGACTCAGTTTATTTCAGTTATACACAATTAAGTAATATTCAAGAAAAAGTGAAGTGCAATGAATGTAATAATGGATGCTTTATAATCGGTGATCTTAATTGTCGTCTGGGAGTATCGGTAAATGACCTTCCTGCAGCCTTGGGCTATCACCAGTACTCATACCCAAACCTACCTGACCCCTGTGACCACACCAAATGATAATGCTGCAGCTATGTTGGGTATATGTGTAGACGAGCAGTTGTTGGTTGTTAATAATATGAAAACAAGTGATGCACACTTCACGAGTAAGAAGACGTTTAAGAGAGGAGGGGAGTGGATATCAGAGTTAGATACTTGCATCATATCGGAGAACTTGGTTAAGTATGTAAAGCATTTTGAGGTAATAGATGGTGAAAATTTGCCATCTGATCACGCACCAGTAGTCATGTCATTACAACCTCCCTCCCCTTGTCTGGATAGCGTGGCAGCCCGGGCAGGTGACCTGGGTAAACACGGAGCCGAATGTAATCACCTACTGACTGCTAGGCCAGTCACTTGTAAAGCCACCTTTAATGTCTAACAATATCAATCAAACTTTATTTATGTCAAATATTACCGAAGTTGACTTAGAAATGCAGATACGCGATGATGTCAATGTAACTGCATCGAATCTGTCAGAAGTACTGTACAGGTGTGCGCGTGATAGTAGTGGGCATGACCACCGTGAGGAGAGAGTGGTGCAGGCTGGACACGGCAGTGACAGGTGGCACACAATGATACAGGAAAATGATGATGCCAAACTATGGAGTGCTATTAATTGGCGAGGTGAACTGACGGACACTGCTTTTAATGAAAACACTAAGCCAAGTGACGACACATTTAAAACGTATTTTGAAGATATACTCGTATTTAATCCTCCAAACACTGTATACCCTGACCTGAACGATCTACACTCACAAATTACTATTCCTGTATTAGATGAACCTATTACGACTAACGAGGTAGACACCCAAATAAAGCGATTAAGGTCTAATAAAGCTAGTGGCCCTGATGGCATACCTCCTGTTTTGTTTAAATGGTTGCCTGCATCCTGGATATTGTTCATTGCCACATTATTCAACTCAGTATTCATGAGTGGTTCATACCCTGACAGTTGGATTAATGCTAAGATGTTTGTGATATTCAAACGTGGTTCAAAGCTACTACCAAGTAATTATAGACCTATTAATGTAATCAACAGCGTGGCTAAACTGTATGATATGGTGTTGTGTGCACGACTCACCCAGTGGTTTGCACCACACCGAGAACAGGCAGGCAGCCAGGCGGGCCGAGGATGTACTGAACATTTACTAACACTTAGATTGTTGATGGATGTTGCCAGAAGAAAGAAATTTAAATTATTTATAACGTTTGTCGATTTTAGACGAGCCTATGATTGTGTCCCTAGGATTGATTTATTTACATGTCTGAAGCAAATGGGATGTGGGGTGATAATGCTGTTAGCGTTAGCTGGTATGTAGAAGTATACTAACAGTATTATAGGAACTGCATTAATTGCCACTAGTGTGGGTGTGCGGCAGGGTTCCCCTACATCCTGTGTGCTTTTTAGTATATATGTCAATGTAATGATTCAAATGATCAAACAAAGATGTCCTTTAGACGGCTTTCTGCCATGGTTGCACATATTAGTGATGATGGACGACACTATATTATTGTCAACAACTAGAGAAGGAATGATAAGGAAAATAGAGATTCTACATGATTTTTGTAGCTCACACGGTATGGTGGTTAATAATGACAAAACAAAATTTATGGTGGTAAATTGTAATACTGAAGATAAAGAAATTATATTGTGTCAGGATATGCGAGTAAGTTACTGTACTAGCTATATATATTTAGGTAGTCCCTTCACTGATGACGGATTAGCCTCAACAGCTGTAAAGCTTCATGCAAACAAAAAGATGTGTCATGTTTTAAAATTTATATCTTTTATCAATAGGAATAATGATGTACCATTTTATATTAAGAGAAAAGTTGTTGATGCTTGTGTTACTACTTCGGTGCTATATGGATGCGAATCGTGGCTCAGCTGTGACTTAAAACCTATAGAGATACTATACAAATGGTGCATAAAGGAATTATTAGGTGTGAGAATAACTACTAATAATGACATTTGCATGGTGGAATTAGGTTTACCCCTCACTTAAAGCGCTTGTTAAGAAAAAACAAAGGAAATATTTTCATAAAGTGTGGACAGAAAGAAACGATATAGTTGATGACCCGTTGATGCACGTACTAAGGTTAGTGTTAAATTACAACGATCAAGTGTCTAGGTATATCACAGATATGACTATAAATGATTTTAACGATGTGGAAGATGCCAAGCACAGAATGAGACTTAATATTAGGAATTCGTTGTCAAATAGGTTGACCTTTTATAAACAAATTAACCCGAATCTAATAGTACATGATATATACACAAGAAGTACTAGAGTGAACGAGATAGAGCGTGTGTCATGGACAAAACTTCGTCTCAGTGCTCATTCCCTGGCGGTAGAAACAGGTCGCTGGAACCCGTCGGGGACGTGGTCGCCTTCCCATGGAGGAGAGGCTGTGTCCCTGCGGCCTCGTGCAGACCGAGACACATGTCATCGAGACTTGTCCCTTGTCTTTGACCCTTAGATTAACATATAATGTCACAACTGTTCATCAATTGTTGGTAGATAGAACTGATTATGATAATGTGTGTTTTATAGTGTATAAATTATTAGCGTTGTTTAAGTGATAAAGTTATGTATGCATCTCCAAGTCTTAAGATGTTACCCCCGTAGTGTGATGTTTGCTGGATTCCTGCCCCATCTTTAAGGATTATTTTATGTGTTTTACTTATTTTTACTATTGCATTTGTGTTTTAAATGTGTTATAAAAGTTTTAATGTATATCATTCGCATAGTGCTATTAAGAGAAGTTACTGTATTTTGGACCAGAACTGTATGTATTTTAAATTGTATAATTTATTTATTTTTTTTTTTCCTGTGGTCAATAAACTATCTGAATCTGAATCTGAATCTGTGTGTGTGTGTGTGTGTGTGTGTGTGTGTGTGTTCGAAGCATCCTTCCTCTCAGTCTCTCCTTCTGCGTGCCGTACTGAAGCGAAAAAGAAAGAAAAAAACAATCTTAGCTCAAAGGGAAACTTATTCCATGCAAAACACAGCTTCACCCGAAAGCCCAGAAGTACTAAACGCAGAATTTAACACCACATGGCTCCTGCTCGTCGATCCTTTCAAGCAGCGCCGCTATCAATACAACTTCAAAGGGATAAAACTTACCGCAGCCATCAACATATTCATGGCTGGGCGCGGCACACTCACTGGATGTTCCGCTTTGCCTATTTTCTCTCCTTATTCTGCCCCGCTCTGCTATTGTTGCCGCTGCTCCCAGGCTGATGCACTCGTTTATATTCACATTTAATTCAAGATGGTGGGAACGAGTGCGCACCTAGCGAAGGGTAAAGGTTACCTGGTGGTGTTCGTGGTGGTGGTGATGGTGTTGGGTGGTGGGTTGTAGATCTGAATGCAGTGGAGTAAGTAGGTGCTGGTGGTGAAACAAATAGTAGTAGATGTTATGTTTATTGTGTTATGTGAATGTCCTCGTGTACTCTGTAGCATTTTCTTGACTTGATTGGCTTCGGTCGGTAATTTAGTGGGTTAAGGAGTGGCAGGTGTGTAGGTGATGGAGGTGGTGGTGAGTAAGGGTGGTTTTGGTGGTTACGAGAGCAGTCTCGCGTACTTTGTGAGAGTTTCTCGTTTTGGCTTTGTGCGGTTATTTACTGGCTATGGGAGGGGTACTGTGTAGGTTTGTGGGGACAGTGGTATTAGTAGTAACGGTGAAAGGTGTTATGATGAGTGTAGGTGGTGGAATGCACTGAATGCCATGTGTTAACTGTCGGAATAAGAAGAGACATACACGAGGTAATGATCGATAACCATTAAATTTTATGTGGTCGCTTAAAGAGGTTATGAATGAATGACATGGTTCAGATAGACACCCTGACAGAAAATAAGTATCGAATGCTTTACCAGACTTTCTATTAATCAATATACTCGTACACTAAAAAACATCGAACGAATTCCTTGATTTGCACAGCTACTCCTGCCAATGTCCTTGCCTTTGTTCTGCCTTCCTTGCCGCTGCTGCCCCTCCTTGTTAAATACAGATATCAACTCTTCATTAACTTTTGAAAAACAGTGCCACTGACTCCTTTCATCACCAAGAATTCATTATTATTTATCTTGAGGTGGCAATAGAAAACTTTTAAATAATTTTATCGTCATTATCTTTCAAGCGAATGGGTACGTCTCTGATCTATCCATAAGTGTTTTATTCTCGTCTTAACTACTCTTGCATGACTTACAAATTGCCGTCGTTGTGTATAAGAATAGTTTGTGATAGTATGCTACTAAAGGAAAGTGGGGCACCATTACCAGGTAAATAATGGAAATAATATGAAGAATAAGAACACAATCTATGTTTCTTGTTGGGCATAGTATTTACAAAGAAAAATCATTCACTCTCTCTCTCTCTCTCTCTCTCTCTCTCTCTCTCTCTCTCTCTCTCTCTCTCTCTCTCTCTCTCTCTCTCTCTCTCTCTCTCTCTCTCTCTCTCTCTCTCTCTCTCTCTCGCCGTGCAGTCTCCGTGCATGCAACACACGCGTCACAAAAAGGTGTCAATGAAAGCCATAATATGTTTCTATGCTTTCTATTGCCTTCTGTTTTTTGTTTTGTTTTGTTTTTTTTTTGTTTTTTTTTTTAATCTGCTATTTTAGTCACGCTTAACTACCTGTATTAAGATTTTCTTGTTAATTTCCATCGTTTGGATCTCATTTTAATAAGTTCCAGCCCGTCTTTATGAAAGCCCTACTTTTTTTTTTTACCAATACACCCTGCCCCTGAAAATTTGTTGCCTTTGTTGTAGCTGCTCCATTTTCCTCAAAATATCGAGTGTTGGGTGAAGAGAGGCGAGCTTGGCGAGAGAAGGAAGGAGCGAGGGAACTCCCCGCCGCGCCCACGCAACCCCGCGGCGAGGTCTTGACGAGCCTGTTCCCAGAAATACATTGTATCCGAGCGGCCACAAAACATAAAACTAGCCGTAAAAAAAAATGTGTGTGGTCCACGTAACCTTTCTGAGGCATTCTCTGCGACACTGACTCATACAAAAATAAAGATGAAGCCTAAAATTGACATTGTTTGATAAGTTTCCGTCGGGTAAAGTTGTTCTGGCATCCATCCATCTTACTCCGCACAAGTTCGTGTTGCGTCAAGACACACAGACACACACGCAGCGGTCCCAGGACTCTTTATAAAAACGCTCTTCATAAAAATGCCAATATTCCCTAAGTTTTCGTAGGTGAGTGCTGTGTGGCCACCTGTCTCACTCTGCACAAGTTTGTTTTGAACCAGGGAACACACACACACACACACACACACACACACACACACACACACACACACACACACACACACACACACACACACACACACACACACACACACACATACAGCCGCACCAAGACTCTTCCTAAGAAAAATTATAGTAAGCATAAAAACGATGATATTTTGTCAGTTCTTGTGGGTAAGTGCGGTGTCGGCACCTGTATTACACCACACAAATCTCTTTCACACCAGGAAACACAGGTATGCCTCAACATTAAGGATCTCCATAACACACTCAGGAGAGGCGGTGTACGTGCAGTGTTCCTCGAGGCAGCCACACAAAAGACTATGAGGACGAGAGGGTCTTGTGTTGTCGGTTGAGCGCCTCCAGTTTAAGGTCGATCTGGTCCGTGGCAGCGGCGAGGGCATGGTGCTGGCGGAAGAAACTCTTTACCCGAGCCTCCAGCTGCTCGCTCCGCTGCTCCAGCTTGCTCACCTCCGCCTGCAGCTGGTCGAGACGGCCCTGTAACGTGGGGAGGGAGGGATGAAATGCTGCAGGATGGAGAGAAAAATGAGGTTGTGAGGAGAGGGAAGGAGAGGAGAGAGTTATAAAGGAGTTTGTGAATATAATATTTTCTCCTGCATTCAGAGTTTTGTTAATTCAAATATTTCGTTGCTTTTGTTATTTTATTCATGTTTGTAGTAGTAGTAGTAGTAGTAGTAGTAGTAGTAGTAATAGTACTAGTATTAGTAGTAGTAGTAGTAGTAGTAGTATGTTGTTGTTTTTTTCGTTGTTGTTTTTCCTACTTTAGTTCTAGAAGTATCCCCATTATAATTCTCTCTCTCTCTCTCTCTCTCTCTCTCTCTCTCTCTCTCTCTCTCTCTCTCTCTCTCTCTCTCTCTCTCTCTCTCTCTCTCTCAACAACCTAGCCGTAACAAGCACTCACTTACTACCTCATTTCTTTAGTGGTGGAGAGTGCAAGAACATTCCGCCGCGAGTTATGCGTTTGGTGATCATGAGGAGCGCACTTTGTCCCCGCCCTCATCATCTCCTGCCGCTCCGCCTGCACACTCTGGCCCTACACTGAATGTCCTATGCTTGGTGCGTCTATTCTAAACTGTTTGTCGATGATAGCAATAAGAATAATGAGATGTGAAGCTATCCACTGTTACATATTCTTAACATCAGCGTGTCTCCAGGTAATGCTGATAAAGTAGCTCTTCATCCTTCCATGTAAAAGGGATATCTATCGTTGTTTCCGTGGCTCGCGATACGTAAGTGTCATCTAGAGGGTAATACTGTAGTAAAACCCCGCCCTCGCCTCGCCTGCCCGATACGTAGTTTATTTAGTGTGTGTGTGTGTGT
>NW_026973747.1:112500-120000 GCF_035594125.1 Scylla paramamosain
ATCTCAAGCTTCACTACTCTTGCTTCTATTCCCTTTATATTTCCTTTTCTTCCTTCTTTTTTTTTCCTGATTTGACAATATATTTCGTTATTCTTCCCTATACATTCGTACTCTTCTTTGTATTTCTTTATTCCTTTATTCTATTTACGCCTTCCTCCTCCTCCTCTTACCACAGTACATCCTCTTGTTCGTCCTCCTCCCCTTTAATCCCCAACTCTTTTTCGTCGTCGTCCTCCTCTTCCTCCTCCTTCTCCTCCTCCTCCTCTTCCTCCTCTTGCTGTTTCTTTCCTGGTTTCTTCTCTTTCCTGTCTCCTCAGTAGTCACGGGAGGGCGGCACCACACGTGTTGTCTTCTCTGCACAGACGCACTTTGCAGTCAGTGAGTTTACGAGTCAGTGAAGAACTGTGTCGTCGTGAATCTTGCTTGCTCCTCGTCTTGTGTCTTACGATGCCTGCAAAGAAGGATAGTTATCAACAGTTGTAGTAGTAGTAGTAGTAGTAGTAGTAGTAGTAGTAGTAGTAGTAGTAGTAGTAGTAGTAAATACTCTGTTTTACCTCAGCGGCAGCAGTTCTGAGATAGAGTTTTGGTCTCCACTGTACTTCCACTTCCAAATATCTCAGGCTGCCGCCAATAACTACGGTACGGGAAGTAATACATAAACACTGACTATAACAAAAAAAAAAAAAACTATGCTTAGTGGTGGTGGAAGAAAATAAAGCATTTCTAGACGCACTGGTTAAGGAGGAGGAGGAGGAAATGATAGCATGAGTATGAAGAGCACTACCACTGTACCATTATTTGTCAAAAAGCACTCCAGCCCAGCCATGTGAAGGAGTAAGTTACATCATCTCAGCACGCCATAATGTGTGTGTGTGTGTGTGTGTGTGTAAGGTGGTGGTGAGAGAGTGCGGTCAAATTGTCTGTTTGCGTTCTAACACTCTCTCTCTCTCTCTCTCTCTCTCTCTCTCTCTCTCTCTCTCTCTCTCTCTCTCTCTCTCTCTCTCTCTCTCTCTCTCTCCATTTTGTTACGTACATGTTGCATTCCCCTTCATGTTCTCCCTCACTTGTATTATCGACCACAATCATTAACTGCTTCCTCGCGACTCTCCCTCCCTCACATTCGCTAGACACCTGACACACTTTTCTCACCGTCCGCTTTGGCGAGCTGTGCGTGTCAGTCTCTCTCTCTCTCTCTCTCTCTCTCTCTCTCTCTCTCTCTCTCTCTCTCTCTCTCTCTCTCTCACGTCAAGCAGTTTCAAGTGATGTTCGTGGGCGAGAGGCACTTACGTCATGTTTCCTTTGTATTTACCAAGCCTATTATGGTCAGATTGTTGCCGGAGTACTTGCGTGGAATTTTGCATTGCATGTGGCACGCATTCCACTTTGCATGTGCTGGCAGTGCTCTTAAATTCTTCCTCGCCTTCTTTCACCACTCCAGTCTGCTTTCCTTCCCTCCCCTTCCCCTTACTTACGATCTATGGGTGGCCGTGTCTCACCCACGCCGAGGTTCTCCCGAGCAATGTTGTGGTAGTAAATTACATTCGCTAATTTAACGTTCTGACTCTCCAACGTAAGAGGTTTGGACTCATATTTCTGGATTATTTTTTGTTTGCGTGCTATATTTTTACTCCCGAGCTTTCATGGTGAGAGTGCCCATGTGTTGAGGAAGGACAAGTGCTAGATTCGTGAAAGAGGACTCAACAATATATTTCAACATTATTTTTTGAATACACGTTATATTTCATGTCCAGACCTTTCTTTTCGTTGGGAGTATGTTTGCGTGGCGAGCAGCGTGGCAGGTAATAGGACTCAGCACTCTGCCCACGTGCACTGAGGCTGTGAGCTCAAGCTTTTTTGTCGCCACGTGTCTGGTGCGATGTTCTGTCCGCGCTCACGTGATGGTGGAAGGCAGGAGTCGTCCCGCGTGTAAGGATTTGCTATGGGTCACTGTCTGTTTTCACACTAAAAACGTGCACACTCATTATTGCCAAATGGAACAGCTACACGACAGACTAATCAAGGTCTGCCCCCCGTGTTTAATTATCTCATTTAGCGTCATTATTTAATAAACCCTCCTCATTTAGCTGCTGTCAGTGGACTTCATTGACTTATCTCACCATTTCGCCACGCAGAAAGATTTACATTGTTTGCACAACCCTGAAAGAAATTATATTTTACATGATTCATTCACAGCTGAGGTGTACACAAACTCACTGACTGACTGACTGACTGACTGACTGACTCCCGCGCCACAGTAGGATCTGACCCAGGTGAACAGTGTCTTGGCGTGCTTTGTTTTCTCCTTGTTGTATTTCAGGGACGCGGAACACCGCGTCCCTGACGCGCACTCAGCACATCGAGGTCTGCACACATTCAGCACGCTGCAAGTTGGCCAAGCAGGACATCCTCCCAATTTAGGTTGACTTGAATTTTTGTATTTGGTAATTCAATTTGTCACACACTAACTTCCGTCATTTGAATTAACTGTCGTTATGGAAGAATGGTGCATATGTCCACTCAGCTCACGGAACGATGTACGGATATTTGAATCACACTTCAACAGTAAAAATGGCAAAACACACACACAATCATGCACATTTCATCATAGGTGGTACGTTAATTGCTGATATTTCTGAATGCTAGGCACCAAACAACACTGGGTTTTTCGTATCAATCCACAGAGAACACATAATATCCCTCACGTTTTGAGAAAATTAGTCCCTTGATTAAAACCCGCCAGCGAGGCAGGTGGTCTCACGGGACAGCGTGACGACCCGTGCGGCGCGAGGCGAGCCAGGGCTGTGGCGCGTCTGGTGGCGGAGCGAACAGAGGTACAACCCAGGCCGAGGGTGTCTAGGACGGGTCGCCACCATTTGTGGTCTGACAGAGGTGTGTGTGTGTGTGTGTGTGTGTGTGTGTGTGTGTGTGTGTGTGTGTGTGTGTGTGCTTTATCCAAAAGAGGCTAATATTATTCTATTATTTTTGTGAAGTGCAGGGGAGAAGGCCTTTGACCAGTGTTGCTGAGGATAACCTGCCTCAAGATAAGTACGAATCAGATAGGAAGAACAGATACAGGGAGACTTATTGGTCTATAACGACTGTATCTGCTGAGCTACACACTACGACTGACACTGAACTACTTGTGGAAGAACGGGATTGAATAGAACAAGACCCCAAAGTTGTGTGTGTGTGTGTGTGTGTGTGTGTGTGTGTGTGTGTGTGCGCGCGCTTAGGTAGCAGATAGCATGCGCCTCGTGGGGCTGAGTGGCGTAGGTGGCGGAGACAAAGGCTGGAGCACCGTGGTGTGGAGGTTTATTGATATATCAATCAACTTAAAATTGTAAGATCACGGTCTTTATTCACGCAATTAAACGTAAGTAGTGCCGAGAATAAACCAAGATATCTATCACACACCACACTAAAATTTACTTTGGGAGGAAGAATCTCAGTCCTGATACACTGCAGTTCCCCGGATCACCTGGTGCTTCCCGTGTGGGGCTGAGGGCGTGGAAAGCAGGGAAAATAGAGCGACCCAATACTTTTCGAAGTTTACTAGTTAGTGGAGAGTGGAGGAGCGGGTGGGAGAGTAAAGATATTGACAAATGCCGGCGCCAGGACTCTGAACGGTATGGGCTTCAGTTTGAATGGCAGTGTGCTAAGTGGGCAGGAGGAGGACTGAGTTACGATAATGCCATTTTTTAAACACTTAACTTTGCAATTGTCTTCCTTTTGTAGCCAAGAAGAAAAGGGAAAACGCAATCTTCTTTTTTTCTCTTTCATATACGAGTGTGTGTGTGTGTGTGTGTGTGTGTGTGTGTGTGTGTGTGTGTGTGTGTGTGTGTGTGTGTGTGTGTGTGTGTGTGTGTGCAAGCAAACATGTTTACAGGGGTCTGAATGTTACGAAAGAAAGACTACAACACCGAGAGAATGAAAGGATCGGCAGCAGTGAATAGCAAGAGGGGAAAAAAAGGTGAGAGTGATCTTGTAGTATGGCTTAGTGTGTTTAGATATTAGTGACACTTAAAACTATATTGACCACTGCTTTTTTAATACAGACGTCCTCTCCCTACTCACCGCCACAAATACACAAGTCTCCTCACTGTATTAAGGCTAAACCAACGAGTCTGTACTGAGCCAGTCAAGAATAAGAATGTATCTAGGGTCGACTGATCTCCTTAGGTATGCCAGCGATAGTCATTACTGGGCTCTCTACGAATGATGCTTCACGCCAGTATGCGGGTGAACGAACGGCTGGCTCATGTGTCCTGCTTGCTGAGGGTGGTGGTGGTGGTGGAGGAGATAAGTAATGATAAGAGGAACATGAAGAAAAAAAGGTTTAGAACAAGAAGAACAAGATCAAGAATAATAATAATAGTAATGATGATGATAATAATAATAATAATAGTAATAATAATAGTAATAATAATAATAATAATAATAATAATAATAATAATAATAATAACAACTAGAACAACAACAACAACAAAAACAACAACAATATAAACGACAGCTTAGCCACACACAAAAAACAGCATCCACATTATCAAATCTGAATTAAATAAAGTTACATTTACTCGTAAACACACAAGTTAGATTTTGTCATTTAAAACACATTACCATCATTTACACACATAAAAAGCATAATATTTACCCGCATTTTAATTATGAGCTAACAAAGAGCGCGAATGTCCGATGACAAGCCTTTAGCACAGAGGGGAGAGGGAGTACGAGACGCTGCCGGGAAGGGATTGGGGTGTGGCATGCCTGGGTTGGTAATGAGGCGAGGCGATCACGGCAACACCAATCGGCTTTGTATGACGGAACGTGAAACAGAATCCTTCACTGGCGGAATCTGACTGTTCTCTGATTTTTGCAATATTTTACTACCTCACTGTCTTCCCGGTTGTCATGTCACAAACGCCAATGAATCTCGTGTTCGTAATTCGAATGGAAGTTGATGGTCTAATGAATTGCTCTATGTTAAGACCTCCGTACTGTCCGCGAAAATGTGATAAATGGAGCTACTGTAGTTTTGTATGATTTATTTTGCGTAATATCGTCATAAATACTTTGTAAAACTGCTACATAATTCCTGCTTCATGTTATCTACACTATATTATTCTTTTTCTCTTTTCATCTATACGTGTAGAGAAGAGCAGATTTCACTCATTTTCTAGCATATTCCTTTCCCTTACCTTTAAACTTTCACCTCATCCATGTCACCTGTCCGCAGCACACACGAAAAAAAAAAATCTCCATCTACAATTGTCTTCCGCATACTTATGATTTAAATAACTATAAGAACAAAGAGCTTCATAAAAACGAATGCAATTATCTCCTGATGCTTGTTCTTCCTTTGTGTGTGTGTGTGTTTTTTTTTCTGCATCTCCATCAAAATACGTCCAGTTAAATTAACCCTTTCTTTCCTTTCTTGCCTCCTCCCTTGCGTACCTACAAACTTTCCTACCAAGGAGCAAATTAAGCGACATTATTGTTTTCCTTCCTTGCACGTTTTATAGTCATCACCAAAACTCCCCTTTCATGTAAAAATGAAAAGACGAAAAAAAAAATACTCCACTCTGGGTTGTGCTAAGGAGCCTCTTGGTGACTCTCCCCAAGACTAGGTATGCTTCTCCTCCTCCCTCGCTCCACTCACCAAAGGAATGATAAGTGCAAGAAAACCCCAAATGAAGCTTTTAAATGAACCACTTAGGCTCGCGTGAATTTGAGAGAGAGAGAGAGAGAGAGAGAGAGAGAGAGAGAGAGAGAGAGAGAGAGAGAGAGAGAGAGAGAGAGAGAGAGAGAGAGAGAGCTGGAACTAGAATTGTGGGGAAGGGAAATGTGGAGGGAGTGGAGAGAGTGGAGAGAGGGTGGGTGAAAAGAAAAGGAGGGGGAGGCGTGCTGGTAAGCATGTAGCGAGGAATGAAGGAAGGGCAAGAGCGTGAGGCGAGTTGAGGGGATGGAATATGAGTGTGTAGAGACTGGTTGTGGCAAAGAGAACATTGAGTGGTGAGAGTGTATTGAACCAGAGAGAGAGAGAGAGAGAGAGAGAGAGAGAGAGAGAGAGAGAGAGAGAGAGAGAGAGAGAGAGAGAGAGAGAGAGAGAGAGAGAGAGAGAGAGAGAGAGAGAGAGAGAGAGAGAAGCGTACTCAGTCTCTCCAGGGAGAAAAGAGACATAGGTGGAATTTGATTCCATAAGATTACATTATTTAACCTTCCGAGGAATACACAAAAAACACTCTCTCTCTCTCTCTCTCTCTCTCTCTCTCTCTCTCTCTCTCTCTCTCTCTCTCTCTCTCTCTCTCTCTCTCTCTCTCTCTCTCTCTCTCTCTCTCTCTCTCTCTCTCTCTCTCTGTCGCGGGGGGAGAAAAAGACGAGATTCATGTACGCTTGCAATATTCGTCTCTTTCTTGATGTCATTACTTCGGGGGAAGGGGAAGCGAAATGAGAGGACAAGGGAGAGTAAAGGAGAGGAAGAAAGTTCAATTTGAAACTGTAATAGTCTCCACTAACCAATCCAGAGAGAGAGAGAGAGATGAGAGAGAGAGAGAGAGAGAGAGAGAGAGAGAGACTAAATAAAAAAGGCACAACTTGGAATTATATTTACAGAATGATAAAATTATAAATACAGTACGTAAAGGAGAGGAAGAATACAAGTACGAGTAGTAGTAGTAAGTAGTAGTAGTAGTAGTAGTAGTAGTAGTAGTAGTAGTAGTAGTAGTAGTAGTAGTAGTAGTAGTGGTGGTAGTAGTAGCAGTAGGAATGGTAAAAGGAATAGAAAGGAGAAGCAAAAAACAAATTAAAGGAGATATATATATATATAATAGATTAACGAAAATAAAAGAGATAGGGGGAAAGGAGAAAAAAAAAAAAACGAAGAGTAACACCTTTATGAAGCAGTAGAAAAGAAGGACGAGGAAGGACAGGAGAAGGAGGAGGAGGATCAGAAGCAGGTGGAGGGGCAGGAGAAAGAGAAGAAGGAGGAGGAATTGAGGAGAAGTTGAAGAGGAGAAGAAGATGAAGGCGCAAGAGGACGAAAAGAAGAAAAAGAAGAAGGAGAAGGATTAGATGATAGTGACAGTGTTGACGAAAAATCTAAGGAGAAGAAGGAGGAGGAGAACGAGGAAGAATAAATGGTAATGAGTGTTGGTGAAATGTGCAAGGAGACTCAAATTATCGACGGTCACCCTCCTCGTAGGCTGACACCATTCACTCAGAAACGAAGGAGAAATCAATGGAGGGCGTGGGAGTCGAGAGTAAGGGAGTGAGTGGGGAGAGGGAGGGAGGGAGTGAGGGAGGGAGACGAGGCGGCAGCAAGTATGCGAAATTAAAGCCAATAACGCGAAAATGAAGCAACGAAAACATCCCATAGGCTAGGCTCCGCCCCCTCCAACCCGCGTTGCTCCGCCCTCTCGCTTGCTTTTAAGAGGCTCAAAACTCTCCATTATTTGGTATAGGAGAAAATGATCCTCCTCTTCTTGTGACCACACCAAAGCCCCT
>NW_026973747.1:125000-135000 GCF_035594125.1 Scylla paramamosain
CACACCAGGTGCGCGACCCAACCCTCCCGCACCCCAGTCCCACCCACATCATCTTAGATCCCAAAGGGACGTCAGAGGTGGAGACAGACCACGCTGCGACTACTGCTCCCGCCTCGGACACACATCCGAGGTGTGTTACAGCCGCACTGCTGATATAAGGCAGGAAACGATTCTCAGAAGGGTCCTGACAGAAGGATGGAGAAAAGAGTTAAATCCTCAACCTCAGCTGCCCTTTCGAGACTCCCCTCTCCACCCCTACCCACCATCATGGCAACCACAACCCAGGCAACACCACGACTGGAGCCCACTCATGTGGCAGGGAAGGCAGTAACACGCCTCCCCCTGCCAAGGTAGCCCTAAGTCAAACCAGCGCCAAGGAAAAACAAAAGACTGGCCACCTCAGACGACACCTGACTGTTGTGTCGGCCAACGTGAGGGGTCTTCGCACCAACCTTGGTGACCTCACCCACAACTTTGTCCTCCGACACAACGCGGACATTGTTGCCCGTCACGGAAACGTGGCTCAGTGGTGAGGTGGAGCCGACGTTTGGCAACATCCCGGGCTACACAAAGTGGGTGAGGAAGGACCGTGAGCATAGAGTGGGCGGAGGCGTGGCTGCCTGCTTCAAACACGGCCTCCAAACTCAAAAAATTGACGTGGTGCTGCCTGAAGGAATGGAGGCGCTGTTCTTCAGAGTGGTAATAAATGACAGCACAGGACTCCTCCTGTGTGTCATGTACCGTCCCCCAAGGCAAGGACGTTCAGCGCTGGATTTTCTGACGGAGGAATTGGACACTATGCTACAGCGGCACAAGTGTTCCCACGTCATGATTCTGGGGGATCTAAACTTCCACCTGGAGCAGGATGCCTTTAACAGCCTCCTGATGGTGCAGGGTCTGACGAACCACGTGTCCTTCCCTACACATGAGAGGGGAGGGTCGCTGGACCCTGTGCTAACAGATCTCCCTGACTCCAGCATCGTCTGCCATCAACTGGGGACGGTGGGCACCTCCGACCACCATGCCGTGCTGGCACGAGTCAAGCTGGATATAGCGAGGGAGGCCGCCGCCCCGCGCACTATCTGGCTGTGGGAGCAGGCTGACTGGGCATCCCTGAGACACGACATCGTTCGCTTGGACTGGGACGCCCTACTGATAGGCAACGCGGAGGAAAAGGCCCGTGCCCTCACCACCAAGCTCCTTGCCCTCCAGCAGCAACACGTCCCCAGCAGAAGGTACCTCGTTAGGCCTAATGACCCTGCTTGGTTTGGTTACCGATGCCGAGCGGCCGCTGAGGCTAAACACGAAGCCTGGGTGAGGTACAAACGTCGTCCAACACACTACAACTGGGCCCAACACCGTGTGGCGTGTAGACGGGTGACAGCTACCTGCAGGTGGGCGAGACGGCAGCAGCGAGAGGACCTGAGGCAAAAGCTCTGTGGCTCAGGGGTTGGCCACAAGACCTGGTGGAGGCTTGTCAAGGAGCAGCAAGGAACAGGCCGCCGCGACACTGTTCCTCCACTAACAAGGCCGGACGGGACAACAGCCACCAGCAGTGAGGACAAGGCTTCTCTACTCGCTGATTTTTTCGCAGAGAAGATGTCAGTCACTGATCCGGGTAGACGTCCACCTCACCTCCCTCAGGAAACAGACCACACCGTCGCCGATGTTCAGGTGACACGTGAACAGGTGGAGCGGCTGATGAGGGAAGTAGAGGAGAACAAAGCCACCGGCCCGGACGACATCAGCCCGCGGCTCCTCAAACGTTGCGCCAGTGAGCTGTCAGGTCCTCTCACCAGCGTCTTCAGGGCCTGCCTGATGGAGCACAGGTGGCCCTCTATATGGAAGGAGGCGCGAGTGGTACAGCCCACAAGAAGAACTCAAAGTCTGAGCCCAGCAACTACAGACCCATCTCGCTGCTCTCCGTGGTGGGCAAGTTGCTGGAGCAGGTGGTGGCAGGTGTCATCTGTCATCACCTGAGTGAGCACCGCCTCCTCTCAGACAGACAGTTCGGCTTCCGGCCTGGCCGCTCAACAGCGGACCTCCTCACCCTCCTCTCCCAAGGCTGGCAGGATGCCCTGGACGAAGGTCTGGATACTCTTGTGGTGGCCCTGGACATTGCTGGGGCCTTTGATAGGGTCTGGCACGCGGGGCTTGTAAAAAAGCTTTGCGCCAAGGGTATCCAGGGCAACCTCCTTGCACTGCTCGAGGACTACCTCCAGGGGAGAACCCTCCGGGTAGTCATCAATGGACAGGCATCCCAGCCGTTACCTATACAGGCCTCAGTTCCACAGGGTTCAGTGTTGGGCCCGATCCTGTGGAACATATACATCGATGACCTCCTGCGGCAAATCCCGACTCTGCTTGCATACGCCGACGACTGCAATCTCTCCCGCTCCTACTGCCCCTCCGACAGTCAGCGAGCCGTTAGAGAGCTAAATAGGCAGCTCAGGCTGGTGATGGAGTGGGGGAGAGGCGTGGCAAGTCAGCTTCGCTCCAGAAAAGACGCAGGCCATGGTCATCTCACGGTCCCCAGCTGCCTCCCCAGCCGTCTCAGGCTGTCTGATTTTTGGAGGCCAGACACTTCCCCTCCAGGAACACGTCAAGTTGCTGGGAGTGACAGTGGACTGTGGCCTGCGCTTTGACCGCCATGTTGCTGCTGTTGCCCACCAGGTCTCCCAGCGAGTCTCTGCACTGCGTCGGATGTCAGGAAACCTCGACTCCCGGGGCATCCTCACACTGTACAAGGCTCAGATACGGCCTTGTATGGAGTACAGTGCCTTGTCCTGGATGTCGAGTGCCCCCACCCACTTGCAGAGACTGGATGCTGTGCAACGCCGTGCCCTGCGCTTGGTGGGGATGGACGGACAGCAGCAGCAGCAGCAGCAGCAGGAGGAGCAGACCGGAGTCACGTCGCTGGAGCATCGGCGGGACGTGTCGGCGCTGGTGGTCCAGCACAAGGCCCGGGTTCTGGAGGTCCCTCATCTCAGCTCGATAAGGCTCCCACCACGAGCTGTCCAGAGGGAGTCCAGGACCACCACCTCCAATGACATGCTGGTGCAAGTGCCTCGATCTTACTCGAGGCAGCACCAGCGCTCTTACACAGCTAGAACCTCCAGACTGTGGAATGTGTTTACGGCAGCCACGAGTGATACACAGACAATGACACTCCAGCAAGTGAAAGTGGCTGCACACAGGTGGCGTAAAACACAACCCCCCACACTAGTGCTGTGTTAATCATGTCTATATATATATAGTAGGATGAGTTCACTTTTTGTATATATTTTCTTCTTTACATTTAAGTATAGGCTTTTCAAATAACAGCATAAAAAACGTGTTGTTTTAAGCCTGATGTAAATTTTGTTTAAATAAAAAAAAGAACAATTAACAGAACAAGAGAGAGAGAGAGAGAGAGAGAGAGAGAGAGAGAGAGAGAAGAGAGAGAGAGAGAGAGAGGAGAGAGAGAGAGAGAGAGGAGAGAGAGAGAGAGAGAGAACAATTAACAGAACAAGAGAGAGAGAGAGAGAACAATTAACAGAACAAGAGAGAGAGAGAGAGAACAATTAACAGAACAAGAGAGAGAGAGAGAGATTATATTATATAGCTAGTGTTCAGAATGTTGCATTAAAAGTTTGTTTTGGTTTGGAATGCAAGGAAAAGAGAGGACGGTGCAAGGAAACCGAGAAAGAAAACCAGACTGACTCGTGCAATTTTGGGGTAACTACGCTAAATTACTGCATTTATTTATTTATTTATTTATTTATTTATTTATCTATTTATTTATCTTTTTTTTTTCTTTAGTCCTGAATTTACTATATCAATCCATTCATTCATATTTGTTTTAAGAGTATTGTAGTGTGTGTGTGTGTGTGTGCTCATCTTCCTTATTTTTCTACCTTTTCTACTTTTTTTCCTACTCTCTCTCTCTCTCTCTCTCTCTCTCTCTCTCTCTCTCTCTCTCTCTCTCTCTCTCTCTCTCTCTCTCTCTCAAAACAAGCAATACAGAATCATAAGCTCATTACGTTCAGTTTTTTTTTTTTTTTTTTCTACCGAGCACCTGCCAGTTATTTTTTCATTTATTTTCGTTTTGTTTTTTGTTTGTTATCGTAACCTTAACACATTATTTTGACTTATTTTTTCTCCCATCTTCTTTCTCCACCTCCTTCTCCTCTTCTCATCCCTCACTTATCATATTCTTTACTTCATGAGTTTTCCTCGTCTTCAAATTAGGAGTTTTGATTGGCTAATTAATGGTAATAACTTTGCTTTTCTTATTGGCTGTTAGATTCTCGTCTGTCTCTCGCTAATACTTCGCTTTTAACTGCGTCATAATCTTTGTTATAACCATTTTGCCTTTTTTTTCAAATTTGGTAAGTCCTTCCATGTATTTTTTATTTTTGTATACGAGTTTCTTTTAATTATTTTTCTATATATACGTAAGGAATATACTAGCATACTTCTTTAGCATGTTGAGGCTTTCGAAACTACGTGTCTCCAAGCTGCGCACTGTGACTGTCAATTGTCTGGTCTCCGCCCTCCTCTATTTTAAACACTTCAAATGGTTCCTTTTTTTTTTCATTTTTTTTTCTTTTTTTTTTCTCTAGCACGTCCTTTTTGTACTGTGATAAGAAACTGGCAGTGATAAAAGTCTTTCCGTATGTACGTGTGTGTGTACGTATGTATTTAAGGACCAGGAGGTATGTCTCAAGGTTATATGCACGTGCGTGTGTGTGTGTGTGTGTGTGTGTGTGTGATAAGACTAATGATAAAACGTCAAGAGAAATTTGTTACAGTGTTTCCTGTTTATATGTTTTTTACTTGTTTACGTCAACACACACACACACACACACACACACACACACACACACACACACACAACAAAATATTCCATAATCTTCCCGCTGAATCACTGAAACATGAAACAAAATCATAAAAAACAGAGATCACGATTTTTTTTTTATTATAGAAAAAAAAAGACGCAACGAAAAAGAAATGAACAAAATAATAATAACTAACAACGACAATAGGGATGATAATACTGATAATTATCTGTAGTGTGAAGATAACCTTGAAAAGAAATAGATAAAGAAAACTGAAAGGTGCTTAGCAAGAGGAAGAGGAAGAGGAGGAGGAGGAGGAAGAAGAAAACTGCAGTTCACATTTGTTTCTGGCACGCCTTTCCTTCCTTTGCAGGAGTGAGAATGGAGGCAGCCCAACAATTATTTATCCTTTAAAGAAACGGCCACATTAGCAACTGTCTACATCTCTCATCGCTTCCTTTTCAATTAAACCTTGCTTCGATTCTTGTGTTCTTGAAAAAAAATATATATATATACTGCATCTTCTATCAATCTCTAGGATCTTATCTAGTGTCTACATCTCTCTTCGCTTCGCTTTCTGTTAAACTTTGATTAGATTCGCGTGTTCTTGAAAAAAAATAAATACATATATATATATATATATATATATATATATATATATATATATATATATATATATATATATATATATATATATATATATATATATATATATATACTGCAAATTTTATCTACCACTCTTCTCTGGGACCTTAGCAAGTGTCTACATTTTTTTTTCGCTTCCTTTCCCATTCAGTTTTTCTTAGATTTGCGTTCCCTTGACAAATATACTGCAGGTTTTATTCATCACTCGTCGCCGGGGCCTTGAGGTCTCTTGGAAACCACCACGAAAAATATGAGTTTCAACAGCGTTAGGTTTCGTCATGTTTATCGATTGCCATTGGAGACTGTTAGTAAATTTCTTCGTCTCAAGGTTACGGTTTTCACATTTATCAAGAAAACTGTAAGGAAAATTTAGTCTCATGTTTATCTAGGAAATTATGAGGAAAGATTTAGTCTCAAGGAAGTCATCAGGGAGGTTTAGTGTCAAGACGCGATAGTTTCTCATATTTATCTAAGAAACCATAAGGAATGATTTAGTGTGAAGGCGTTACTAACATTTTTATCTTGGAAACTATTTGTAAAGCGCTTTGTCTAAGGTTTTGGTTTATCATTTATCTAGGGAACAATAAGAAAGGTTTAACATTAAGGCGCTACCGTCAGTTATTTATATCTAGGAAAGATTAACAGTCAAGGCGTTACTGTTTATCTTGCTCGTATTTACCTAAGGAACCATAAAGAGATATCAGCAGTTTAGGTGACGTGATGCTTCCTTCAGATTCATAGGGATAAGGAGAGAATGTTGCGTCATCAGTGTTCAGGTATCACGAAAAGAGACACAATGAGAAAAACGAACCGTACATTTAAAAAGCGAACAAAAAACACGGAATTCTGGGCAATATTTCTCCTTCCAATTGACGTCCAATTGTAATTCAACTTATTACAAAACAGGAATCCGTGTTATCATATCTTCCCGCGTCTTATCTGAACTTTTATCATGTTCTGGTCTGTTATTTAGGTTTTCAAAGGCATTTTCATGACTAGCACAAAAATCCAGCTATTCTTGTTTGTTCAGTAATTTTGTTATAACAGAAGAGAAACTCATATTCTCAAACGATCTTGCGTCTTATCTCTCTTAACTTTTATCAGGTTCTAGTAGAAATTATGTACGTTTTTATGTTTCTGGGTAAAAAAGAAAAAATCTATCTTCCGTGTTTGTTCTGTAATTCATTTAACTACAGCAGAACAAGAGCAACATTCTAAAACATTCCGGTTGCGTTGCGAGAAGTTTTGAGGAGCAGAGTTGTGAAATATCGTCTGTTGCTGAATTACTGACGTATTCTTAAGCTTCACCTGTATTGTAATAGCACGTGTTTCTTGATTTCTGGCCAGGTGTTCTAGAGTGTATGGTGTCTTATATAGGGAGCAGTGAGGAAGGACCTTCACTCCTCTCCCTGTCTTCAGCCACTAAGTTTATTTTCGTCCGTGGTTCAGTGGCTGATGTCTCTTCCTCGTTTTTTCTTCTCCCTCGTCACTCGGTCAAGAAAACACGGAAATGGATTAATTATAGTACTCAGTTAAGCCATAGAGCCGCTCCCTTTACAAGATAAAACCCCTCTGTAACCTGGCTTTGGTCTGTATGACATCAAATCGCTACACTCCCTCCCTTATCCACTCTTTAAATTCCCTTATACTCTTTACCCAATCTTAATAACCCTAGGAACACTTCAACAATATAATATCTTAAGAGTCTTCTGTGGAATCAACTCAAACAGGTTGGAATTACTTGAATCTCGCGCTGACACACCTTCTCCTCACACTCCGTCTCTTAAACGTCCTTTAAATTCCCCTATAGTCTTTACCCAAGCTTATTAACCCCACAGATACTTTCTTACTACAATATCTTAAGTCTAGTACGTAATCATATCAGAGGCTGGAATTGTTTGAATTTCGCGCGAAAACATCCGCTCTTCACACCATCTAAATTGTGTTATACTCCTTATCCAAGCCTACTAACCCTAGGAACACTTCAGAACTACAATATCTTAATAGTATAGTGCGGAATCATGCCTTTACACGCTTCAGTTACGCTTTAATAAACTCCTTTCAATAGCGAGAAAATATGAGCAGTCAAGTGAATGGCATCTACCATCACCATGACAACGGGTCGTGAATAGCCAATCCCAGCCCGCCATTTCATCCGGGACCTCAAGATGACCACACTGATACAATATAGTTTAATTTCCAGCCAAGATCAGAGTTAACCGAGACATATATGGTGGATAAAAAGCTCTTAAAAATATGGGTGTTCCGAGGAAAGTATACCACTAGGGAATGTGGGTTACATTAGTAATGGAGGAATATTTTGACAGCAGACGAAACTAAAGGTACAGTTACTAGTTAGTGTTTTTGTGTGTTTGTATGTATGTGTGTGTGTCGTGGAGGAGTGATCTGTTCCCCGGGCCGCCGAAAGGCAAAGGCCCGCGTCACTCCAACGTGACAAATCTCAAAAAAAAAAAAAAAAAAGAGTGATCTGTGCCTGTCCATGTGGCTGTATGACGAACCAGGCGTGAGTATTCAGCATTTGACCAAACACACTCACGCAGAGACTGTCCCTTTAAACCTTCGTCCCTTTAAACCTTCGTCCCTTTAAACCGTACCCAAACAAACGCTTTCGATTCGCGTAGGCAGACCAGGGCAGGCTAGCTCTCTCTGACCGCGCCATGTGACGTATTCTTAGGGTCATATGCTTCTAGTGAGAATAACTCGCCGGCTAGGGAGGCTGGGAGTGTTAACTGGTTATTTAACAGAGTAGAAGATGAGAGAGATACTGGAATGTGTGATGGATGAGTGACAGGGAGAAGAAAGGTGTAATCTGTTTGACGTAAGGGTGACAGGCTGTGTGCGTCCGTGTGTACATGTATGTGGGTGGGTGTGGGTGACTGGGTGTGTGTGGTGGGTCAGTGTCCGTATGTATGTGTGTATTACCCTTGTGAGACCCGCTATGTGTGTATGTGTGTGTGTGTGTGTGTGTAGGGAGGGAGAGACACGTGAGTAAAGAAGGGAGGATGGGGGTCAGGAAAGAGGAGGAGGAGGAAGAGGGCTGACTGGGTGGAGCTCTTAAAGATAGTATTCAGAAATTACGTGTTTTCTTGACGGCTTCGCTGAGTCACTGTGTTAGGGAAGAGGAAGAGGAGGAGGATGAGGATATAGAAGTGATGTAAGCATAGGTAGGTTTTAAGTTAGTGTCGGTAAGGTTTAGGTGAGGTTAATTAAGAATAGGTGATGTTAGGTTAGGTTAGGCCACGTAAGTTGAAGTGTGTTAGATTGTAAGGTTAAGTAAGGTTTGGCTGTGTAAAAGATGAGGTGAGGTTAGGTTAAGATAGTGTGTTAGGTTAGGTAAGTTAAGGATAGGTTAGACTAGCATAGTTTAGGTTATATTAGATGAATTTTACATTAACTTGCATAAGTTAGATTAGATTAGATTAAAGTAAGATTTGGATGACATAGCTTACGTTAGATCATGTTAAGTTATAGCAGATTAATTAGGTTAGTTAAGGTAATTGAGTTAGCAAAGGTTGCATTAGGTTAAACTAGCATAAGTGAAGAAGTTAAGTTAGATTAGGTGAGGAATGAGTAGGTTAGATGAGAGGAGGTGAGGTTAGGTTAGATTAGGTGAGGTTTGGTTAGATTATGTTAGGTGAGGTTAGGTTAGATTAGGTTAGGTGAGGTGAGGTTTGGTTAAATTAGGTGAGGTGAGGTTTGGTTAGGTTAGGTGAGGTGAGGTTTGGTTAGATTACGTTAGTTGAGGTTAGGTTAGATTAGGTGAGGTGAGGTTTGGTTAGATTAGGTGAGGTGAGGTTTGGTTAGATTAGGTGAGGTGAGGTGAGGTTTGGTTAGATTACGTTAGGTGAGGTGAGATTAAGTTAGGTTACAGTGAGGCGTCTTGAAGTCATGAGAGACATTGGCGGGGACAGAGATGGTACCTTGCCAACTCCACCTGAGAGAGAGAGGGGAGGGGGGTCAGACTACTGCTTCATATAAGGGACTGTCTTTAGAATTAACTTCCCTATGTTAATGTGTTAGTTTTCATATTTATTAAGAGAGAGAGAGAGAGAGAGAGAGAGAGAGAGAGAGAGAGAGAGAGAGAGAGAGAGAGAGAGAGAGAGAGAGAGAGGCAACATGGTGTAAGTAAAGGAACTAAAAATGTACTTCAAATGGCTTGATTCTCTCTCTCTCTCTCTCTCTCTCTCTCTCTCTCTCTCTCTCTCTCTCTCTCTCTCTCTCTCTCTCTCTCTCTCTCTCTCTCTCTCTCTCTCTCTCTCTCTCTCTCTCTCTCTCTCTCTCTCTCTCTCTCTCTCTCTCTCTCTCTCTCTCTCTCTCTCTCTCTCTCTCTCTCTCTCTCTCTCTCTCTCTCTCTCTCTCTCTCTCTCTCTCTCTCTCTCTCTCTCTCTCTCTCTCTCTCTCTCTCTCTCTCTCTCTCTCTCTCTCTCTCTCTCTCTCTCTCTCTCTCTCTCTCTCTCTCTCTCTCTCTCTCTCTCTCTCTCATCTCTCTCTCTCTCTCTCTCTTTCTATAGACT
>NW_026973747.1:137500-155000 GCF_035594125.1 Scylla paramamosain
TTATAAAGCACATGTGCATCATATATAGTCATGAATGTGGAGGAACAGCGGAGTGAGTGAGCAACCACAGAAAGGAGGAGAGAGTTGGACATGCGGAGAGAATGGAAGGGGAACAATTTGAGAAGATAAGCATGCAAATACATAAATATAAGGTGGAATAGCAGTGTTTGGTGGGAAGATGAAAGAGAGATGTCTGTTTATGGAAGCAAAATGGTTGTGCAGGAGAGGAATGATTGGAAAACCATTCCCACCAAAGCCAACAGACCTTACACCATATTTTTACAAACCACAGCATCTCTATTCATCCATTCTGTGTCTTCTATTCTTTTTCTCCACGCTTACTCTGTTGTGGGTCCCTGGGCTGGAGTACATCAGAGAAAGTTGACACAGACTGGTATATAAGAGGATGTTGTCTGTAACTAATGCTATGGGGACATATTGCAAGTCTGTGGGGTGTAGTGAATGAATAAGTGTGTCCTCTATAGCATACTTAAAAACCACACTCTCACATGGAAATCAATCTCTCTCTCTCTCTCTATCTCTCTCTCTCTCTCTCTCTCTCTCTCTCTCTCTCTCTCTCTCTCTCTCTCTCTCTCTCTCTCTCTCTCTCTCTCTCTCTCTCTCTCTCTCTCTCTCTCTCTCTCTCTCTCTCTCTCTCTCTCTCTCTCTCTCTCTCTCTCTCTCTCTCTCTCTCTCTCTCTCTCTCTCTCTCTCTCTCTCTCTCTCTCTCTCTCTCTCTCTCTCTCTCTCTCTCTCTCTCTCTCTCTCTCTCTCTCTCTCTCTCTCTCTCTCTCTCTCTCTCTCTCTCTCTCTCTCTCTCTCAATAAATATGAAAACTAACACATTAATATAGGGAAGGTAATCTTGGTCCTCATTTACTCCCAATCTCAACCATTGCTAATATAGATGTCACTTTCATCCACTTAGAAAATAAATCTTGTAAAATAACATTAGGTCTCGTCTATCATCCTGTAGTCCAGTCACCCGCTACGGACAAAAAACTTTATGACCTTATTGTGGACATTTGCTGCATTAATAATTGCATAATTATGGGGGATTTTAATTATCCAGTCACTCTCAAGACATCTTTATTTGTTCTACAACCACATCCAGTCTTAGAACTGGGAAGAAATTGCAAAATGCCAACTTTACATCTTGTAGATGGTTATAAAGGAGCATGCATTGCTTCTGATGCTGCTAATTGTTTTGTTTCACAGTGAAAGGCTTTAAGTGTAGTTGGAAAATATCATAGGAAAAAATTGTAGTTAATATTGGATGCAAAAATTCAAAGTAAGATTAGCTGAAGAATTTTTAATGTTGGGAATAGCAATCCATATATATATATATATATATATATATATATATATATATATATATATATATATATATATATATATATATATATATATATATATATATATATATATATATATATATATATATATATATATATATATATATATATATATATATATATATATATATATATATGGGGAGTACATTTTTTGTAACGGTGTGAATGATAAGATTCCACTTTTCAGTGTTGCCATGGTGACGGTGGTGGTGGGCATGACACAGATGCAGGAGGTGGAGTTTGTGCCCGATGGAGACATGCAGCTGGACAAATTGTGTTGGTCATTGCTCAGATTGGAGTTTACATGTGTACCTCCTTCACCATCATTGGTGGACACTTCACCATGAGTGTTAGTGAAATGTGCTCTCTTGTTAACTTTATTTGTATATCAGAAAAATTTAAGGCCAGTTAGTTGTCTAGACTTTAAGTCTTAAAATGAGAAAATCAATCTACATAATTTTTTAAAAGCAAACAGTTAAGGCATTGTAAAGTAAAAGTCAAAAATATATTTTGGTTATTATTTTTTTTTTGCAATCAACAACTTTCATGTAAAATGAAATAAATACATTCATCAAACTTAATATCATATTTAATAACAGCTAGAGATACCAATTTGCAGATGTCTGGAAAATTTGTATGATAATCTTGTGGCCAACAAGAAAGGATACAATGAATGATGACTTATTATTGTAAGAAATCTTTCAGAGTTGTTGTTGTGTACTTCCACATTCCATGGAGACCGGTTTTTCCTTCACTTTTCACCATTTAAAAAGTGATAATTTCAACAGGATGCTTGAGCTGTCACGGTGCTGCTGCTGCTGTCTGCCATCATCCCCCTGACACAGACCACCCTGCAGACCACCTTCATCCTGGGTGCCACACATTTATGGTATCATTCAAAATGTCCTTCAAAGAAACCCCTTTGTAATCCAACACACTTAGCCCATTAATCCTTCCATTTCTCATCAATTTGTTCAACATTCATATTTTTCCCTTATAGGGTTGAACAATTTTCATGGGTTCAGAGCAAAAGGCTTCCTCATTTTTCCCCAAGGTATTCTCGGATGGTAAGCAGGTTTGACTCTGGAGCAAACCTGACCAAGGGCTACTGCCCAAGGCTACAGAGGTTCCTCTCCCTGAGGCTGAATGCACCATGTGAGATGGTTCTGTTATGTGGATGAATGTCATGGTGGATAGCAGTGCCACCACATTCCTACAATCATCCATCACTCCACTGCTCAAACGCTTCTGCAACCAATGATAGGTATGCTGCCACATTCTGCATGGTCTCCTTGGCTCTCAGATAAGGATACTGTCAACAGGCTTGGGATTGCCAAAAAATCATAAGGAGCTATGTCTGAAAAGTCCAGAGAGAGAGAGAGCGCGAGAGAGAGAGAGAGAGAGAGAAAGAATGAGCAAGAGAAAGAGTAGGATGAAGCAAAGGAAGAGTCAAGAGAGAGGAAGAGAGAGTAGGACAAGAAAAAACAGAACAAATAAATCCCCTACACGTCTTGTCTCCATTCACACAAGCCATGAAAAGCTTGTCCATCCCTGAGTGCTCAGAAGCAGTGTTCCACTGATGATGTGGAAACTTGAGACACCCAATCATTTAATGGGCTTTAGTAGGTTTTGTCACCAGTCTTCTGTGTGTCACTGACTACATTTTGAAATTTTTATGTTCTATTTAATTTTGTGTGTATGTACACAATGTTTATGGTCAATAAACTATTTATAAAACTATTTATCTGTGTGAGTAAGATAAAAGCAGTTATTGTTATTATTATTATTATTATTATTATTATTATTATTATTATTATTATTATTATTATTATTACACATTTTCCTCCTTGTATTTAAATATTATTATTATTATTATTATTATTATTATTATTATTATTATTATTATTATTATCATGAATTGTTCTTGTTTATAAATAAAATACTGTAACTGATTATTATTATTTTTTATTCATTTAGACTCTCTCTCTCTCTCTCTCTCTCTCTCTCTCTCTCTCTCTCTCTCTCTCTCTCTCTCTCTCTCTCTCTCTCTCTCTCTCTCGAATAAAATGACTGGTGAGGAACTCTAATAATTAAAGTGCTAAAAATTCCATTAAACTACGAGAAATAAGACAAATAATTAATGACACACCTAATAACACAAACAAGGAGTAACAAACAAAACTTAAGCCAGAAAACACGAAAAGATAAAACTATCATATAAAGAAATACGAAGTTAAAAAAAAAAATCATGAATATCAAATAAATAACTCACATATAATCAATAAACTCGTAAGGAACAGTAAATAAACAATTAAGCCGTTCATTGCAAGGGCCACAGTCAGAAAGTGAAAAAAAAAAAAATGCTTAGTTAAATACCGAGGCTAAATAAAACAAGGAATTAGACAAATTACAAGTAATTAATAAATAAACACATAAGGAATAATGAATAAACAAAAATTAAGCCAGGAAGACTATTATAATTATTGCAAGGAGACAATATGTATGTATGTATGCATTGTATGTAATTCGAGGTTAAAATGGCTTAAATCTGACCAACAGCAGGCCATAAGTGAAGGTGTTCCTCAAGGCAGGGAAGGGGGAGCAATGAATAGGGGAGGGGCTATAAACTATTGGGGGGATAACAGTCCCAATGACTATTAATTAATGACGCATCCAGTTTAGCGTGTGTGTATTTTTCGCGTTGTGATAATTTAAAGGTTTCCTCGCATTTTTATCTTTATTTATTTATTGATTTATTTATTTTATTTATTTATTTTATTTTTTTGGCAGGTGTTATATTTGTTGAGTGTTCTAAGTAACTGTGGCTCATTGCATCAAAACTCCATTCATTACCTTCGTGGGAAGGTTCAATTTGGCAAGGTTTTTTTTCGCATTTTGGGTTTTGTAGTAAATTATGCATTTTCTCATATTTTTCTTTGCTGGTATTGTCCCTTCCACGCCATATATGACTGGAAAGTTGGGGGCGCCTTCCCCCCACCCTCCACTGCTACGTTTTTTTCTTAATCAGTCAACCAATCAATCAATCCCTTCATGAATCATACCCATTTCCAGGTGTCACCACCACCCATACATCTCTCATTCTGTCATGTATGAACAAATGCTAAGGGCAAGCTGAACAAGTACAAAGGGCAAGCCAGCTGTCTTTTAATATTCTTGCCTGAAATAAGATTATAAATGAGGGTCTATTAATCATCCATTAAATAATCCATTTTTATTGCTTTCTCATTCTTCTTCCTCTGTGTATTGTTAAATTGGATGGTTATATCATTGTCCCTTCCTGTGTTTTAGTGTGCCATTACCTGTCCTCTCTTCCAGCTGATATTTAGTTTGTACTAAAATAGACTGGCATAACTTTACAATTTATACACAAATAACAACATAAACCAATAATGCATTGAAATTATGCATGATAGGAGTGGACATTTCCACTCTACATCATTAATGAATGCATGATGAGACGCACACTATTACAAAGCTAATGAGTTCAATACAAACACTCAATAACAAATTCAATAACTTTATTAAAAATAGCAATCTTTATAAATCATGAAACCAGAAAACTTTAAGAACCTGGGGCTATAACATCAAATGCACAATAATGCAAACACTTTTTACACACACACACACACTCTTTAATGATATTTCCTAATATACAGTATAATTCCAGAGAGAGAGAGAGAGAGAGAGAGAGAGAGAGAGAGAGAGAGAGAGAGAGAGAGAGAGAGAGAGAGAGAGAGAGAGAGAGAGAGAGAGAGAGAGAGAGAGAGAGAGAGAGAGAGAGAGAGAGAGAGTGATGAACTACCTGGGGTCATAAATGCAAAGTACAGGTATCAGTCAGGCAAAGCATAGTGCTTGCCTGTCTCATATGGAATGTAAAAACATGGCTTCATATCATTCCAGACCAAGGATTATGGCCAAGTTACCAAGCAGTGCTGAGCAAAATCCAGTAGAGTAATATTCAGTATCATTGAATTACTGACAAAGTAAAGATCATTATGTGCAATGATACTCACTACCTAGGAGCGCTTTGGGTTACTACCAAGAGTCTGACCATGCTGGCAGAGATGGTTAGGCTATACATTACATACTTCTCTATTCAAATCAGTCAGCTGATTAAATGGTGAGTTAAACCATTTTGATAATCTAAATCATATTAAGGCATTGGATGAGACCTGGACAGCTTGGGTCAACACCATACATAGGTACTCCACTACTCTGTGGGAGACACTTGATTGTGGCAAGAGTCATCACAATACCAAACACCATCCTTGACAAAGCACAGCATGGCCCACTCATCCACAGGAACCCAGCCATCTCTAAGGAGCAAATCAATGCTGCCCAGTGTCACTCCCCATCACTTTTAGGGAATAAGAAGTAGATCCCACCCCAGCACCATCTTTACATAGAATATAATACAGAGGACAAAGAAGGAATACAAACAGGGCACATGGTATGGTATAGAACACCAACCCTCACTTTTGGAAAACCCCAGCCACTCAGTAGGAGACCAGCCAGTCACCATGGCTATCACCTGGGGATTCTTAGGAACAGGTGTTAGGTATAGAATGAGAGATAAAGAAAACTCCCAATACATTTCAAGTCTATACGCAATACAATTTCAAGTCTACATAGATAGACAAAAAAGTGTTCATGAATTAAACACAATATTGTAAGTTTTAAATGTTATGTGGTACCTTAGATAGATGGACAGGTCTTAGGAAGAGTATTTTGTCATATGTATGAATATATATGACTGTATGACATAGATGACTGGTGAAGTAGATTTTGTCCCTTATCAGAGTGGTTGTGTAGCTGAAACAAATTAATGATTATCAAAACTGAGACACATTTGAGCTGATTGGTGAATTACAGTTTCAGAGTGGATACGGCATACACTGGGATGATAAAACTACTGCAGTCATAAAGTAGATGAAAAAATACTGTGGGGAGGAATGTAAAGCAGTAAAATATGCAACAAAAGAAAGAAAGAAAGAAAGAAAGAAAGAAGAGAGAGAGAGAGAGAGAGAGAGAGAGAGAGAGAGAGAGAGAGAGAGAGAGAGAGAGAGAGAGAGAGAGAGAGAGAGAGAGAGAGAGAGAGAGAGAATGATGTGACATGACATCTTTAAGTACAAATGAGTATATAGTAACCATACACTGATACTTGTCCCCTTATACAGTGATAAGTTTACCCAAACACAATGGACACGGATGGAACTTTTGGAGGCTAAAGTGCTCCAGGTGACTGGTGGACTCCATTTCATTGCGGAGGTCCAGGATTCTCTGCACAGTTGGGCTTTTGGTGTCAGTGGAAGTGGTGGCAGTGTGGCAGCAGTAACAGTTTTGGTCTTTTTTGGTGTTTGAGGCGCTCGTCAGCCACCTTTCCACTGCTGGTGGGTGTCTCAGACTCACTGGTTCCTGTTCCACATCAAGAGTGTTAGCAGATGCCACTTGTATTTCATCTACTTAGTACATTACATCATTACATAAATAACTGGTGTTATCTGATATTAAAGTGCTAATGAGCAACATGCCACAGAAATCTGTTTATTTCAAGAAAATTATGAAGATAATAATAATGTTTTGTTGCACTTCATAAGATGGCTCAGTTTTTACTACTCACCAACACTGCTAATGATAGCAACTGGACTCTTAAGGACGCTGCTTATCTTCTCGAGCTGCTCAAGGTCATGATCTGCTTCCTTTTCCTGCACCAGCTTTGATATCAAATCCTGCAGGAAACAACTGTGTTAATTCACATTTTGAATAAATCTAATAGATGAAATTTCACTTACAACACCCTTATGTGTCTCTAGTGACTCATGGAGGACAGATACATCACCTGAGACTAAATGGTCAGTGAAGAAGTTGACCCTTGATCCTGGCTAATCACATTAAGTACATTAAACACTCCTGTTAACTAATAAATGAGGGGTAGATTTCTCTGGAAGGTTACATTACACCGTTTGAGATGCAGCAGAGATCACTAACCTGCCAGCAATTGAATAAGAATTGTGTGAGATGCAGCAGAAATCACTAATCTGCCATGACATGAATAAGAAGTGTGTGAGATGCAAAAGAGAGCACTAACCTGCTGAGTGGTTTTGCTTCATTTCCTCTCATTCATGATGGAGGCTGGCAAGGTCTAACTGGCGTTCTCGAGCTTGCTGCTTCATCACTCCTCGCTGCAACTGGTAGATGGTGAAGTAGTCACCTGAAAAAGGATAAAATTCTTCATTAAAAGACCAAGGAAATGGCATAGAGTAAACAGTAAACACTTCCTCCACTTCACTTTTACAGATGATTCAGTTGCAGCTTCTATTCAAGCTCAGTTCCTCCCAATCTTGTTGTTTCTCCTGATAAAACAATAAGTTTGTTTCTCTCAACTTTTCTTAATACAGCCTCAATAAACAAATCCAATAACAATGCTTTTATTTTGTTATTAATTAAAAAAATTGAGCATCAGTGAGGAAAAATTATTTGCTTTATTATTAGAGAATATAAACTTTCTTACCTTTTGGTTCAGTTATGACATCTTCAGACAACTTTTCATGAGCAAGAGATTCTCCCAGCAGTTTGTTATACTTATCGCTCTCACAGTCTAGCTGAACCTGAAGACTGCTGCACTCACTCTCCAACCTGCTAACCTCAGATGTCAGTGTAGCCACTTGACCCAGCAATTTCCCCTTGGTATCTGTACCTGGAGGTGAAAAATTGATGCAACAGAGGGCCAGACAAGAATGACCAATGGAAGTAATTAGACGTAATGTAAGAAGTGGGTATAAGACTAAGGGAAATAGAAGGGCAATGGAGAGAGGGTTAGATGCACCAGAAATGTCTGTGGAGCCAGGAAAAATTTAAACTTGTAACAGAGATAACTAAGAGCAACTGTGAATGAATAAATGTGATGTGGCCTCAACCCATGACTGGGAAAATGCAAAAGCAGCACCTCAGACACCAGGACCATGATGACTGGCAGCTCACAAAATTATCTGCTGGCCTAGTCACCACAGGAGGCTAATCCACAGCTAATCCTATCAGCTGATCATCTTGGGTGAAGTAATTGTTTATCAGTCTGGCTGTTGAGTCCTGATGCAGAGATGTGTGTGTGTGTGTGTGTGTGCACTTTGGAAAGCCTCCCTCCATGGAGAATGTCAGTTTGATATACAAATATATATTCATGTGGATGGTAGCTCACATTTAGCTTCTGAGTTCTCACATGAAGAGGTGCCATCCTTGTCTTTTTCCTCTGAGGGAGTGACTTTATACTCTGTGATAAGTGCATGCAGCTCACTATTCTGTCTTGTGACGTCTTTGATTTCTATCTGTGAAAGACACAAGAAGGCAGTAAGTTAACTTGTTTAACATGCCACATCATTTTATATATATTATGCCAAGTTTAAACAGGAAAGCCTCACCAGAAGCATCAACTAAAGACCAAAGTGATTAACAAATCTTTCACTTTACCAGCCTTAATGACAAAAACTGCTGATGTAGCATCCCATCCATACCCTGCATTTTTACACCTTCATGATTCCCACACTGCATCATTTGTTCATGTCTTAAAGACACGGTCATGACAGAGTAGTCCTCACACTCCTGTCAGTGCTCTTCTGCATACACTTGAGCCTTGCACACTCCAAGCATTCCTTCCACTCATCCTTCCACATCTAAAGCACCATAGTACTCTTTACCCATTTTTAAGGAAACTGTCTCCGTGCATAAACAAACACACAACCTCACGTACTCCATGTATTGTTTTCAGTAATGATTAATCTTACAAAGTACACCAAACTAATATACAAAGACACTTGTGGTACCTTTGAAAGTTTGAGCTTATCTTCTAGTTCTTTAATCAGCTCTGTCAACGTGATATTTTCTTGAGCAAGGTGGTCGTGGCTCAGGCCATTCTCTTCAAAGTGGCTGTGGTTGTGGACCGTCACCAGCTGACCACTAAGGGACTCTCTTCTCCCACAACACAGTGATCTTGCGCTCTTTCTGCAACGCCTTTTGCCTGGTGAACAGCGTGGCAAGTGCACATACATTAGAACAGTATGTGACCAATGATGCCTCCATTCTACATTGCCATGACAAGAATACAGGGCTTTACTGAACATAAACCAATGACGCCTCCATTCTACATTGCCATGACAAGAATACAGGGCTTTACTGAACATAAACCAAGGATTCCCTCCTCCTCTCTCTAAGGGTTATGGTTCTCTCAACAGTTACAGCGTGGTGTGAGAGATGCAGTGCTGTCAAGGCTTTACTATTTACAGGAAGCAACACACCAATAAATAAATGTTACTTTGGAAATGAAACTGAATAATCAAAGGCTTTATATCTCATGAACTTCCCTTCTTTAATAAACTGTCTTCAAGCTGACAGACTCCAGTAGTATTGCATCTTAGGAATATTCTACAGCTGATTTCATAATAACTGCTCTCTAAAACTGACTACATGCCTCCTTCCCTGCCTCCTATAGACTCTACTCAACAATTGTTGTTATTCTGTTGATGCTGGTGTGACAGTTAACCAGTATATTAATTCCTTAGTTATGTACACTCTAGAATGGTGGTTCATTTTATCTACCAGTGATTGGAATTCCCAGCTTCTAAGTATTACATTATTATTTGTTGATTGGTACCATTTGTATGCAATCAGAGAAAGATTTCAATATAAAAACATATCCATGTTACTGTTACCTTTCAGAATGTAAACCAAAATGAAAACTATGTAAATTCTTACTTTAGATTTGTTGTCATTTCATTGAATGATGTAATTTCTTGGTTCTTGTGCTTCTTCAAATGCAGTCCCTTGTCTGGTTTCTCTGTCAATTCTAATTTCTTATTGCTCTGTGGAAAAACAAAGTGCAAATGTTTAGGATGAACTGATTCAGTAGTATTGCTGTTCACAATTTCTGCAGGAAGTTTACTCCATATATTTACTATACGATTAAAGAAAAAATGTTTGGCCTTGTGGGATTTAAAACGTTTGGGTATAATCTTGAATCCATTATTTCTTGTTAGGTAGAATGAATGAGGAGGAGGAGGAGGAGGAGGAGGAGGAGGAGGAGGAGGAGGAGGAGGAGGAGGAGGAGGAGGAGGAGGAGGAGGAGGAGGAGGAGGAGGAGGAAAGAGAAACAAAGATAGGAGGGAAGGAAGAAAGGAAGAAAAGGGAATAAGAGATTAAGAGAGAGAGAGAGAGAGAGAGAGAGAGAGAGAGAGAGAGAGAGAGAGAGAGAGAGAGAGAGAGAGAGAGAGAGAGAGAGAGAGAGAGAGAGAGAGAGAGAGAGAGAGAGAGAGAGAGAGAAACACACTAAAAAGTAATAAAGAATAATAATAAACAAAAAGAATCAATCTCTCTCTCTCTCTCTCTCTCTCTCTCTCTCTCTCTCTCTCCCCCTTACCCTCCCCTCACCCATCTCTCCTCCCCATCACACTCATTCATTCATTTCCATAACACACAGGCACCCATTCCTCCATCACCCACACACCCCACCCACTCTCCCCAAAACCCTTACTGCAGTCTAGTTTCCCTTCCTCCCTGACCCTCACACACTCACCCAGGGGTCGCTCGAGGGTCTTGGAGGGCGTGTGCACTATTGGAAGGGAGGTCCGAGGCTTCACGTTCCTGCTGCGCCCAGTGGAGAAAGTCTCAGCCTTGCTCATGATACCTGGGTCGTCATCCCAAGAGGAACTGTTAGCGTCCGATTCTGCGGAGATAAAAAGGAGGAAGTTAGCCTGGGGAGAAGGCGTGGGGAGACAAGTGACAGGTGTGGGAGTGTGGAATGGAGGTGGGAGCTGATGTTAGTGAGGTCAGGATATGGGAGGGGGAGAGAAGGGAAGGTTAGTTTGGGGAGATGTGTCAGTGAGGTAGAGGGGTTCAGAGGGGCGTGGGGAGCAACAGGGGGAGGAAAAGGTTAGTGTATTGGGAGAGTAGGGAGACACTCAGGAGGGGAGAGGAGAAATAAGCAGAGATTGAATGAGGGGGGAATGGAGAGATTGAGGGGAGAGAGAGAGAGAGAGAGAGAGAGAGAGAGAGAGAGAGAGAGAGAGAGAGAGAGAGAGAGAGAGAGAGAGAGAGAGAGAGAGAGAGAGAGAGAGAGAGAGAGAGAGAGAGAGAGAGAGAGAGAGAGAGAGAGAGAGAGAGAGAGAGAGAGAGAGAGAGAGAGAGAGAGAGAGAATTATTCATAACTTCTATGATGTCTGGAGGAGAGCTAGGAGGAGGAGGAGGAGGAGGAGGAGGAGGAGGAGGAGGAGGAGGAGGAGGAGGAGGAGGAGGAGGAGGAGGAGGAGGAGGAGGAGGGAGACAATCATTCACATTATTATTCCAAAACAACCTGTTGACTCTCTCTCTCTCTCTCTCTCTCTCTCTCTCTCTCTCTCTCTCTCTCTCTCTCTCTCTCTCTCTCTCTCTCTCTCTCCTTCCTCTTCCTTAATTTGCAATTATTCTTTACTTTTCCTCTTCCTTTTTCTTCTTATCTCCCTCCTCCTCCTGTTCCTCTTCTTCTCACCCTCCTCCTCCTCCTACACCTTCACTTCCTGATCTTCCTATTTCTTCTTCCTCCTCCTCCCTTTTTTTTTAATTTCCTTTACTCCTCCTCCTCTTCCATGTTCTCACTGTTGCATTCAAGCCAATCCACCTTCCCCTCTCCCCTCCCCTTCCATCAATCACCCTCTCCCCACCTCTTCTTCTCCCATCATCCCTTCCTACCCTTCCAACACATAACTTATAACACAGCCAACCCTCTCCCCTCTCCCCTCTCTCCTCTCTCCCCTCTACTATCCTTTCATAAGAACATAAGAAATAGGGGAAGCTGCAAGAAGCGACCAGGCTTACATGTGGCAGTCCCTGTATGAAATATACCTACCTTTTTCCACCTATCGTCCCCATCCATAAATCCGTCTAATCTTCTCTTAAAGCTCCCTAATGTTTTAGCACTAACAATGCTAACAATGTGATTACTGAGTCCATTCCATTCATCTACCAGTCTATTTGAAAACCAATTTTTTACTATCTCTTTTTAAATCTAAGTTATTCTCTTGAACCCGTTATTTCTTGTTCTATCCTGGTTGCTGATCCTAAGAATTTTGCTTACATCCCCCTTGTTATAACCCTTATACCACTTAAAGACTTCTATCAGGTCCCTTCTTAACCTACGTCTCTCTAAAGAATGTAAATTTAACAGCTTCAGTCTCGCCTCGTAAGGAATACTCCTCATCCCCTGTATCCTTTTAGTCATTCTCCTCTGTACTGATTCTAATAGACCTATATCTTTCCTGTAATGTGGGAACCAAAACTGCACAGCATAGTCTAGATGAGGTCTGACCAGAGCCAAATATAACTTTAATATTACTTCGGGCCTTCTACTTTTAACACTCCTAAAAATTAATCCTAATACCACCCTATTTGCCATGTTTCTGGCCTCTATACATTGCTTTCTTAGACGGAGTTCAGAGCTAACTATAACCCCTAAATCTTTTTCATACCCTGAACCTACCAGAGTTTCATTGTTTATTGTGTACCTACTGTGTGGGTTTTCCTCTACCTACACTCAGTACTTTGCATTTGTTGATATTAAACTGCATTTGCCATCTGTGTCCATTCGTTCATCCTATCTAAATCTGCCTGCAAGGTGATGGCATCTGATCTACCTGTCTTTGTGTCACAGCATGATCCAGATATAGGATGTCATAATTATCACCATTATCTGCTGCCTCGTACACTTTACTGTAAAAAAATTAACAAGTTTGTCAGGCAAGACTTCCCCTTCATGAAGCCATGCTGTGATTGATTTATCAAGTTATGTTTGTCTAAATGCTCCCTAATGTTCTTTGTTGTTATTGACTATTATTTTACCTACAACAGAAGTTAAGCTAATGTAATTAGACATTCAAGTATTATCTTCTTTCTTAAAGATGGGTACTACATTAGCCTGCCTCCACATTACTGGTACCTCACCTGACTCCAGTGATTTCCTAAAGACAGAAACTAACGGCTCACTAATAACCTCTTTGCATTCCTTAAATACTCTGGGATATATTTCATCAGGTCCTGGTGTCTTGAACATTTTTATCTATCTCCTGTTCCACTATCTCCCTAGTTATGGAAATATCTGTCAGCTTCTCATTCTCATCTGCTGTGAACACCTGTTCACTATCTGGCATATCCTGCATGTTTTCCTGGGTGAAGACAGTTAAATAACATTCATTCAGAATTTTACTAATCTCCCCCCAGAACTAACCAGCTCCCCATCTGCTGCCTTTAATAGACCTATTGTTTCCTTATTCTTTGTCCTGTATACTTGATAAAATCCCTTGGGGTCCGTCTTCGCCTGGCTGGCTACCTTTAATTCATAACTGCTTTTAGCTTTCCTCATTAACTTCCTGATTGTTTTAACTAATTCATTATATTGTGGCCTTAAAACCTCTTCCCTTGTCTTTATATACTTAAATAAACACTTCTTTTCTGCCCTATATAATGTTTTAACCTTGCAGTCATCCATTTAGGGTAATTTCTGTGATCTTATTGCTCTCTGCGGGATGTTTGCTAACTGCCCTGTATGCAATTTATCTACAAAATATTTATAAGACTCATCTACATTAACTTCACCTAATCTCCTCATCTTGGCCCCTTCTATCCTCTCCACTCCCTCATCTACTTACCTCAACCTCACCTCTCTCATCTCAGCATGACCTGCTCCTCCAACATAAACACATCTCCCCCTCTCTCCCTCCTCCGACCCTTCAAGACACATCTTGCCTCCTCTTGTCCTACACCCTCACACCTCACCTCACCTCCCTCACCTTGCCTTATCTACCTCACCCTGTGTCCGTTGCCAGTCAACTCCTTGGAGGTACCCTTTTAATTCCTCAAAATCTGCTCTCCTAAGGTCAGGTATTTTACTAGTGTTTTTTGTTCCTAAAGGTTTTCTCCCATTTTAATTTGTACCTAATTTCCCACTGGTCACTGTTACCTAGCTGTCCTCCAACCTATATCTGTGTGCCTGCTTCCTCCCTGTTAGTTAGCATTAAATCTAGAATATTGTTTCCCCTTGTGGGTTCTACAATTACCTGTTTTGAAAAAATTATCCTGAATTACCTTAAGAAATTCCTCTGCTTCCCTGTTACCCACCATCAGGCTCCAGTCGATATTCATAAAATTAAAATCTCCTACCACACATACCTGACTGTACCTGCCTGCTCTATTTATTTCCTGCCAGTGAGGTGTTAATTTCCTTTGTACTGTTAAGTGGCCTGTACACTACTCCCAGCGCTACTGACTGTGATCCTTCCCATATCGACTCTGTTTTGCTAAATGTTTTAATTCTACTGTTAATACAACACTGTAATGTGTCCCTAACATATAATGCGATGCCTCTTCCTCTCCTGTTTTTCCCTGTCTTTATAGAATAGTGTATAACCATCTATCTTAACTTCTGGATTAAATACTTTTCATGAAATATCTAACCAAATTTCTGTCAAAGCAATGATATCAAGGTTCTCTACACACGCCATTCCTCTAAGCAAGTCTATTTTATTCAGAATAATTCTACAATTCATGTAGTAAACACTTAAGCTATTCCTTGCCTTCTCTGAGAGAGAGAGAGAGAGAGAGAGAGAGAGAGAGAGAGAGAGAGAGAGAGAGAGAGAGAGAGAGAGAGAGAGAGAGAGAGAGAGAGAGAGAGAGAGAGAGAGAGAGAGAGAGAGAGAGAGAGAGAGAGAGAGAGAGAGAGAGAGAGAGAGAGAGAGAGAGAGGCCATTTTCTGTCTATGTCTGTGTGTCTGATTGTCATTCTATTTGCTTGCTTGTGCTCTCTCTCTCTCTCTCTCTCTCTCTCTCTCTCTCTCTCTCTCTCTCTCTCTGTTATTGGTCATTCCTTCCAATTACCTCTCTTCCTTCTCTTTTATCTTCTTCCTTCCTTTCTTCCTTCATTTATTTTCCTCTATTTCCTCCTCCTCTCAACCAGTAAGAAGAGGGAGATTAGGAGGATGAAGATGATATTAGAGAGAGAGAGAGAGAGAGAGAGAGAGAGAGAGAGAGAGAGAGAGAGAGAGAGAGAGAGAGAGAGAGAGAGAGAGAGAGAGAGAGAGAGAGAGAGAGAATTAAAATAAAAAAATAACTATATTAAGAATATTTTTTCGGAATTATGAATTAGATTTTTTTCTTTTTTTCTATCTTCTCTTCCTCTTTTTATCTTTCCTTCCTCCTCCTCCTCCTCTTTCTCCAGTTCATTTCCTTTCTTTCTTTCTTTCTTTCTTTCTCTCGCTTTCTCACTGTTTCTTTTTTGCCCTTGCTATAATCATTCTTTGTCTTTCTGTGTTTTCATCTCTCTCTCTCTCTCTCTCTCTCTCTCTCTCTCTCTCTCTCTCTCTCTCTCTCTCTCTCTCTCAAAGAAACAAACAAACAAACGTCTTTTTCTTTCCCCACTCTTAACTCCCCAAAACTTTCACTCTCCCATTTCCATCTCTTCAAATTTCCTCATTCTCACCACATTAACACCCAAAACACCCCCATTATCACCCCAAACCCTCATTAAGACATCCAAAAAGCCGAAAACACCCAAATCACACCCTCATCCACCCCATTCCCCATTCACACCCACAAAAACAAATTTACCATCCCTTTCACCCCAAAACACCCCAAAAAACACACCATTCACTCGCTCATCACCCCTTGCCTTACCGAAGGACCTGGCATCGAGGGTCTTGGAGGAGGGGGAGCGGGCTGGGGGGAGAGAGGCTTGCTGTTTCCCCCCACCCTCCCTGCAGAACCCCGTGGAAGACGTCTCTGCTTCGCTCATGATCCCAGGGTCGTCATCAAACACTGCCGCAGGGGAGAGTACCCGTTGCCCTTGCCCTGTGGGAGATGGGGAGATTAGTGGGGGGATGAAATGGGGAGGTTGGGGAAAGAAAGGTGATGGGGAGGTGTGGTGAAACTGGAAGGTTGTTTATGATGGAAATGGGGAATCAGAGGAGCGGATGGGGAGGTTAAAGTGGGGAGATTAGTCTGGAGAGGTTGGGAGAAGGAAACTGAAGGGAAAATGTGTGCTTAGTTTAAGGTGTGAGATGGGGAGGAGATGGGGAGACAGCATTAGGGAGAGGCTGGGTGTGTCGCGAGGCCTGGTGACGTACACTTTCCACAGCAACCATCCTCGCCTGGTGATTCCAGACCTCCTACGCAAGCAGGTTGCAGCCCACCTCCATGCAGGCCACCAAGGTATAGACTCGATGCTCAGGAAAGCGCGACAGGCAGTATACTGGCCTGGCATTGAAGGGGACCTGAGGCACCATCGCAACTGCTGTGACACGTGCAACATACAACCCCCTGAGCCTCTCCTCTTCACTCCGCCCCCTGACTATCCCTTCCAGCAGACTGTGGTGGATTTGTTCCAGCTGGAGGGACACGACTACATCGTCTATGCAGACAGGCTCACGGGTTGGCTGGAGGTGTCTCAGCTGCCTGATGGCACAGAATCAGGCAGAATTAAGGATGTGGTGCGTCACCACTTCTCGAGATGGGGTGCCCCAGAGCAGCTCTCCATGGACGGAGGTACCAATCTAGGAAGTGAAGAGATGAAAAGTTTCCTCCAGAAGTGGGGGGTAGGAGTTCGGGTGTCCTCGGCGCACTTCCCACAGTCAAACGGAAGGGCAGAGGTGGCCGTGAAGTCCGCCAAGAGGATACTACCGGGAAACACTGGAGGTGATGGCAGTCTAGACAACGATAAGATCTCTCTTGCCTTGCTCCAGTACCTTAACACACCTCTACGGGACATCAATAGGTCACCGGCTCAGCTGGCAACGGGCCGCCAGCTACGGGATGGATTACCATCAGTGAAACGGAAGCTTGAGGTGGACAATTTTGGGAGGAGGACGCTGCGGCAGCGGGAACGTCAGATGGCGGACCACCACAACAGAGTGGTGGCTGACAGGAACGTCACACGCTCCCGCGCGCCTCTTGCGCCTGGTGACAGGGTTCTCCCAGGACCACCAGCACGGCAGGAGATGGAACAGAGCAGGTATCGTCATAGAAGCAAGCAAGGGACCACAGGCAGCATCTTGTCAGACTCGACGGTAGTGGCCGTATCTCCCTCAGAACGCGGCAACTCAGAACGGCTGCAGTGAGT
>NW_026973747.1:172500-185000 GCF_035594125.1 Scylla paramamosain
ATAATAATAATAATAATAATAATAATAATAATGATGATGGTGATGATGATGACAATAATAACAATAATACTAATAATACTAATAATAGTAATAATAATAATAATAATAATAATAATAATAATAATAATAATAATAATAATAATAATAATAATAATGATGATGATGATGATGATGATGACAATAATAGTAATAATAATAATAATAATAATAATAATAATAATAATAATAATAATAATAATAATAATAATAATAGTAATAATAATAATTCTCAGGTGTTTTGGGAAAATATTTCAGGTTCTTGGGTGTTATTAAGGAAATAAATTATTTTTTAAGCATTTTTTTGTGAGAATAATGACTTCTTTCAATGATTTTAAGGAATAATTATAAATATTCTCCTAGTGTGTGGGAAAGGGGGTTCTTTTTTTAAATCTACGCCCCATGTAGAGAGAGAGAGAGAGAGAGAGAGAGAGAGAGAGAGAGAGAGAGAGAGAGAGAGAGAGAGAGAGAGAGAGAGAGAGAGAGAGAGAGAGAGAGAGAGAGAGAGAGAGAGAGAGAGAGAGAGAGTGTTTTACTTAATTTATTTAAAATTTAGGCTATTTTAAAGCTGTTTCTATAATAATAATTTACAATAATTTACAAAGTGTTTTTACAGGGAATAAATGTTTCAGATGCACTGGGAGAGGCTGGGATGCACTGGGAGAGGCTGTGATGCACTGGGAGAGGCTGGAGTGGACTGAGAGAGGCTGGGATCCACTGGGAGAGGTTGGGATGCACTGGGAGAGGCTGGGATGCACTGGGAGAGGCTGGGATGCACTGGACGAGGCTGGGATGCACTGGGAGAGGCTGGAGTGGACTGAGAGAGGCTGGGGTGGACTGGGAGAGGCTGGGGTGGACTGGGATAGGCTGGGAAGCACTTGGAGAGGCTGGGGTGGACTGGGAGAGGCTGGGGTGGACTGGGAGAGGCTGGGGTGGACTGGGAGAGGCTGGGATGCACTGGGAGAGGCTGGGATGCACTGGGAGAGGCTGGGATGCACTGGGAGAGGCTGGGATGCACTGGGAGAGGCTGGGATGCACTGGGAAAGGCTGAAGTGGACTGAGAGAGGCTGGGATGCACTGGGAGAGGCTGGGATGCACTGGGAGAGGCTGGGATGCACTGGGAGAGGCTGGAGTGGACTGAGAAAGGCTGGGATGCACTGGGGGAGGCTGGGGTGGAATGGGAGAGGCTGGGATGCACTGGGAGAGGCTGGGATACACTGGGAGAGGCTGGGAGGAAGGAGAGAAGCATAGAATTTAATTATTTATTAATTTTTTTAATTTTCTCTCTTCGTCACACAAAAAAAAAATTCTGTCTCTCTCTCTCTCTTTCTCTCATACACACTAAAATACACTCTTTCTCTTTCTCTCTTGCATCACAACAGACAAACTCTCTCTCTTTCTCTCTCACACACACTTAAATACACTCTTTCTCTCTCTTGCATTAGAACAGACAAACTCTCTCTCTCTTACACACACACACACACACACACACACACACACACACACACACACACACACACACACACACACACACACACAAACATTCTCTCCCACAAAAATACCCCAACACACACCCCTGCGTGCCAACATCGGACTCCTTCAGCTTCTCAGTGTGATTACAGATGGTTGCCCCACAAGCCCTTGCCAACCTGTTGTTGTCGCTCTTCTTGACGCGACGGAGGCAGGTCACGCCAGCTTTTACCAGGTAGTGCTGGGCCAGGTCACTTACGCCTTTCTCTGTGATGACCACGTCGGGTCGCAGGGCCAGGATGTCAGCGCAGAGTTCCTTGACGTGCTCCTCCTCGATTTGTAGGAGCTGGGTCAAAGGTCAGGTCGTTAGGTTAGGTTAGGTTAGGCTGGGGTATATGTGCTCTCTCTCTCTCTCTCTCTCTCTCTCTCTCTTAGATGAAAAAAGATAATTTTCTTTGTTACATAAATACAAGTTCTCTTTCTCTCTCTCTCCCCTTAAAAAAATAAATAAATAATTTTCTCTTTCACACAAAAACAAACAAATTCTCTCTTTTTTCTCTCTCTCACACACACAAGAACAAACTCTTTCTCTCTCTCTCACACACATACACACACACACACAAACACAACAAACAAACAAGCAAACAAACAAAACATTCCCTCCCTCTCTCTCTCTGTCTCTCTCACCCTCGTAAAGTCCGTCTCAGCAGTCATTTCCACCGAAGTCTGGCTCTCGCCCTTCTTGTACTCCAGCGGGCAGTCAAGGAGAATGATACGAGGATTGTCTACTTTCCTGCTCATCTTTGCATGCAACACATCCTTCTTTATCATGATCCCGTCCAGCACACAGCTCTCTTCAATGGCTCCTCCCAGGATCTGTGGGGGTTCGAGGGGGTCAGCGGGGGTCTGGGGGTGTGTGGCACGGGTGTGTGAAGGGGTCTAGGGGTGTCTGGTGGGGTGTGTAGGTGTAGAAGGGGTGTTTTTTTTGGTGTTTTTGTTGAATTTGTTTTTAATTGATTTCTCTCTCTCTCTTTCTCTCTCTCTCTCTCTCTCACACACACACACACACACACACCTCTCTCCCATACCTCCCCAATCTACAAACCTCCCCTCCTCCAGGACCCCCAGTAGGACAGAGGTAGAGGGAGAGGGGATAAGAGGTCATTAGAGGGTCATTTAAGGGTCATTTTGGGGCGTTTTTTATGGTTTAAACAGAAAAAAATAAAAAATTACACTTAAAATTTTCACATCTACAAACCTCTCTGCCCAGGGCCACCAGCAGGGGAGAGGAGAGAGGGGGGCAGGAGGGAAGAGGTCATTAGGGTCACTTAAGGGTCACTTCAACAATTTAAACATAAAAATACATAAAAAAAAAAAATAAAAATTTAACATCCTGCAATTTTCCTCTCCAACAGCTCCTCTCCGTGCCCCCCAGCCCTCCCACAGCCCCCCAAGTACCTGAGGGTGTCTTTAAGGGCCTCCAGAGCATGGTCGAGGGCCTGTCTGTACCCCTGAATGATGATAAGCGGATGCATGTTCTGCTCCAGGTACTGCTCAGCCACCGCCAGCATCTCCCCTGCCAGGATCACCACACTGCTTGTTCCATCACCCACCTGAGGGAATGGTGGGGTGGTGAGGGGGGGTGAGGGGGGTAAGGGTGTGTGAAGGGCTTTAGTTTTTTTTTTTTAATGTATGAGTGACACTGGCCAAGGGCAACAAAAATCTAATAAAAAAAAATGCCCACTGAAATGCTAGTCCCATAAAAGGGTCAAAGCAGTGGTCAAAAATTGATGAATAAGTGTCTTGAAACCTCCCTCTTGAAGGAATTCAAGTCATAGGAAGGTGGAAATACAGAAGCAGGCAGGGAGTTCCAGAGTTTACATGATTGAGAATACTGGTTAACTCTTGTGTTAGAGAGGTGGACAGAATAGGGGTGAGAGAAAGAAGAAAGTGTTGTGCAGCGAGGCCGCGGAAGGAGGGGAGGGATGCAGTTAGCAAGATCAGAAGAGCAGTTAGCAAGAAAATAAAGGTAGAAGACAGCTAGATATGCAACATTGCGGCGGTGAGAGAGAGGCTGAAGACAGTCAGTTAGAGGAGAGGAGTTGATGAGACGAAAAGCTTTTGATTCCACCCTGTCTAGAAGAGCAGTATGAGTGGAACCCCCCCATACATGTGAAGCATACTCCATACATGGACGGATAAGGCCCTTGTACAGTGGGGTGGTAAGAAAAACTGGCGGAGACGTCTCAGAATGCCCAACTTCATAGAAGCTATTTTAGCTAGAGATGAGGTGTGAAGTTTCCAGTTCAGATTATAAGTAAAGGACAGACTGAGGATGTTCAGTGTAGAAGAAGGGGACAGTTGAGTGTCATTGAAGAAGAGGGGATAGTTGTCTGGAAGGTTGTGTTGAGTTGATAGATGGAGGAATTGAGTTTTTGAGGCATTGAACAATACCAAGTTTGCTCTGCCCCAATCAGAAATTTTAGAAAGATCAGAAGTCAGGCATCCCATGGCTTCCCTGCGTGAACTGTTTACTTCCTGAAGGGTTGGACGTCTATGAAAAGACGTGGAGAAGTGCAGGGTGGTATCATCAGTATAGGAGTGGATAGGACAGGAAGTTTGGTTTAGAAGGTCATTGATGAATAATGACAAAAGAATAAAATAGTCAGAAAGGAAACGTGAGATGAAGTTACAGAGAGAAGGATAGAAGTTGTAGGAGGGTAGTCTGGAAATGAAAGCTTTGTGCCAGACTCTATCAAAAGTTTTTTTGATGTGTCCAAGGCAACAGCAAAAGTTTCACCAAAGTGATAGATGTTTAAGAATCTTCCTGTTGAGGATAGATTCAAAAACTTTAGATAGGCAGGGAATTAAAGCAATAGGACAGTAGTTTGAGGGATTAGAACGGTCACCCTTTTTAGGAACAGGTTGAATGTAAGCAAACTTCCAGCAAGAAGGAAAGGTAGATGTTGACAGACAGAGCTGAAAGAGTTTGACTAGGCAAGGTGCAAGCACGGAGGCACAGTTTCGGAGAACAATAGGAGGGACCCCATCAGGTCCATAAGCCTTCCGAGGGTTTAGGCCAGCGAGGGCATGGAAAACATCATTGCAAAGAATTTTAATACGTGGCATGAAGTAGTCAGAGGGTGGAGGAGAGGGAGAATTGTATCTTTCTCTCTAACAGATATGTATGTACGTGTGTGTGTGTGTGTGTGTGTGTGTGTGTGTGTGTGTGTGTGTGTGTGTGTGTGTGTGTGTGTGTGTGTGTGTGTGTGTACATAAGAAACGTACACCAAAAACGTACATACACGCCTGCTTGCACTGTTCTGCTATGTACGTATTTGCTTCATGTCTGTGTGTACGTGTTTGTATGTGTGTGTCTGTGTACGTGTACGTATGGCTGTATGTATGTGCGTAAAATGCATGCCCGCAAAGCCTCCCATACACACACGCACACACACGCACACAGACACGTGCATACAACCACACACACACGCTTAATGTTTGTGTGTGTGTGTGTGTGTGTGTGTGTGTGTGTGTGTGTGTGTGTGTGTGTGTGTGTATACATTTCAGGACTGCTGCTGTGTGAAGGCTGGCTGGCGACCGGGCTGTGGGGAGGAGGAAGAGGAGGAAGAAGAAGAGGAGGAGGAGGAGGAGGAGGAGGAGGAGGAGGAGGAGGAGGAGGAGGAGGAGGAGGAGGAGGAGGAGGAGGAGGAGGAGGAGGAGGAGGAGGAGGAGGAGGAGGAGGAGGAGGAGGAGGAGGAGGAGGAGGAGGAGGAGGAGGAGGCCTGACCCACTGGTGTCCGAAGTGTGGGGAAGTGTGGGCGCTCCTACACACTTCCATCAAATTTATCAAGACACATGAGACACACCTAGGCCTAATTAGAGGACATACATAGGCCTAATTAGTATAGACATACCTAGTAAGGACACACCTAGGCCCAATTAAGACAGGAAGTGGAATTAATGAAGACAGGCCTAATTAGCACAGGAAGTGAAATTAATGAGGACAGCTAGGCCTAATTATGACAAAATGGAGTTAATGAACACACCTAGGCCTAATTAAGACAGGAATTGGAATCAATGAACACAACTAGGCCTAATTAAGATAGGAATTGAAATTAAGGAACACACCTAGGCCTAATTAAGACAGGAATTGGAATTAATGAACACACCTAGGCCTAATTAAGATAGGAATTGGATTTAATGAACACACCTAGGCCTAATTAAGACAGGAAGTGGAATTAATGAACAAACCTAGGCCTAATTAAGACAGGAATTGGAATTAATGAACACACCTAGGCCTAATTAAGACAGGAATTGGAATTAATGAACACACCTAGGCCTAATTAAGACAGGAATTCGAATTAATGAAGATAGCTAGGCCTAATTAAGACAGGAAGTGGAATTAATGAACACAGCTAGGCCTGATTAGCACAGGAAGTAGGAGTAATGAGCATAAGCCTAATTAAGATGGAGTGCAAATAATGAAAATAGATAGGCCTAATTAAGACAGAAAGTAGGGATAATGCACGCGGGTAGGCCTAATTAAGACATGGAGAGCAGGTAATGAACACAAGTAGGCCTAACTGGTACAGGAAGTGCAAGTAATGAACACAGGTAGGCCTAATTAGCACAGGGAGTAGCAGTAATGAACACATAGGCCTAATTAACAAAAGGAGAGGGAGTAATAGGCACAGCTATTCCTAATTAGCACAGGAAGTAGCAGTAATGAACACATAGGCCTAATTAACAAAAGGAGTGAGAGTAATGAACACAGGTAGGCCTAATTAGCACAGAGAATGGAATAATGAAGACTGGTAGGCCTATTGAATACAGGGCAAGCCTATTTCAGCGTTCTCCAGCAAGACACAAGATTGGTGAATTATTTACAATGGAGGTGGAGTGAGGCTTGCATGGGCCTCACAGCTAATATTATGACAGGTAGGCCTAATTAAATTGAGCCACAGGTACACAGGCCTAATTAACTCTTCTGGGCACAGGTAGGCCAAGAGTGGATCTGTTTTCTTCACCAACAGGTACACAGTAGGTCTAATTGACTTTTCCAGCATGATATAGGCCTACTTAACATGTTATTTAGCTGTTTCATAAGCATAGGTAGGCCTAAATTAACACGGGACTGGCATTTCAGTGGGCATTTTTTTTTATTAGATTTTTGTTGCCCTTGGCCAGTGTCCTTCATACAGAAAAAAAAAAGAAAAAAAAAAAAAAAAAAACGATTTAACAATGACCTAACCTGACCTGAGGTGGTGCATTACAGGTGCCCGTTCTGCCACAAGCGGTTTAGCCACGCCCTAACCTGACCTGTTTAGCCACGCCCATCATCTGCACTCCCACGAACGTTCCATTCACGCCCACCCTTCCCCCGCCCCCACACCCCCACCCAGACCTCGTGACCTGACTCCCCACTTCTGATGGCGTCACCCACCACCACCACCACCACCACCACCACCACGAGATGTTGCAGTCTGATAGAAAAGTAAGTTTCTCTCTCTCTCTCTCTCTCTCTCTCTCTCTCTCTCTCTCTCTCTCTCTCTCTCTCTCTCTGTGCATGTAATCCTAATATCAAGGTAACTAAAAAAGATACACAGATGGAGATAAGAACAGAAATAATGCATAATAGGCCTAATAATAAGTTTTTTTTTGTTTTTTTTTACCGCCTATTCAAATAAGGCATAACCACCACCACCACCACCACCACCACCCTCCTCACATAACTCAATATTTACGCTTTGTTACACCTCAACACCTACATACATACGAACACACATACTTAGTGATACATAAATACCTAATATGAACCTGTATAATTATTGCTTACTGTCTATTCCAGCGTCACCCCCACCACTAGCACCGCGGACGCCACCACCTTCACTACGCCGTTCACAAAATGTAAACAAACACACTTAGGGACGACGAGTGTAAATAATTATTATGATAAAATTTCTCATACCAAATTTTATGTATATTTTTTTCTTTCTAAACGTGGTGAAAATTTTTTATACTCTTAGGCTCATTATTAATAGTAGTAGTAGTAGTAGTAATAATATAATAATAATAATAATAATAATAATAATAATAATAATAATAATAATAATAATAATAATAATAATAATAATAATGATGATGATGATGATGATGATAATAATGATAATAATTAGTAGTTGTAGTAGTAGTAATAGTAGTAGTAGTAGTAGTAGTAGTAGTAGTAGTAGTAGTAGTAGTAATATAATAATAATAATAATAATAATAATAATAATAATAATAATAATAATAATAATAACAATAATAATAATAATGATGATGATGATGCAGCAGCAGCAGCAGCAGCAGCAGGTCTGCAGCAGCAGCAGCAGCAGCAGGTCTGCAGCAGCAGCAGCAGCAGCAGCAGCAGCAGGTCTGCAGCAGCAGCAGCAGCAGCAGCAGCAGCAGCAGCAGCAGCAGCAGGTCTGCAGCAGCAGCAGCAGCAGCAGCAGGTCTGCAGCAGCAGCAGCAGCAGTAGGTCTGCAGCAGCAGCAGCAGCAGCAGGTCTGCAGCAGCAGCAGCAGCAGCAGCAGCAGGTCTGCAGCAGCAGCAGCAGCAGCAGCAGCAGCAGCAGCAGCAGCAACAGCAGCAGCAGCAGCAGCAGCAGGTCTGCAGCAGCAGCAGCAGCAGCAGCAGCAGCAGGTCTGCAGCAGCAGCAGCAGCAGCAGCAGCAGCAGCAGCAGCAGGTCTGCAGCAGCAGCAGCAGCAGCAGCAGGTCTGCAGCAGCAGCAGCAGCAGGTCTGCAGCAGCAGCAGCAGCAGCAGCAGCAGCAGCAGCAGCAGGTCTGCAGCAGCAGCAGCAGCAGCAGCAGCAGCAGCAGCAGGTCTGCAGCAGCAGCAGCAGCAGCAGGTCTGCAGCAGCAGCAGCAGCAGCAGCAGGTCTGCAGCAGCAGCAGCAGCAGCAGCAGCAGCAGGTCTGCAGCAGCAGCAGCAGCAGCAGGTCTGCAGCAGCAGCAGCAGCAGCAGCAGCAGCAGCAGCAGCAGCAGCAGCAGCAGCAGCAGGTCTGCAGCAGCAGCAGCAGCAGCAGGTCTGCAGCAGCAGCAACAACAGCAGCAGCAGCAGCAGCAGCAGGTCTGCAGCAGCAGCAGCAGCAGCAGCAGCAGCAGCAGCAGCAGCAGCAGCAAGTCTGCAGCAGCAGCAGCAGCAGCAGCAGCAGGTCTGCAGCAGCAGCAGCAGCAGCAGCAGCAGCAGCAGCAGCAACAGCAGCAGCAGCAGCAGCAGCAGCAGGTCTGCAGCAGCAGCAGCAGCAGCAGCAGCAGCAGCAGCAGGTCTGCAGCAGCAGCAGCAGCAGCAGCAGCAGAAGCAGGTCTGCAGCAGCAGCAGCAGCAGCAGCAGGTCTGCAGCAGCAGCAGCAGCAGCAGCAGCAGCAGCAGCAGCAGCAGGTCTGCAGCAGCAGCAGCAGCAGCAGCAGCAGGTCTGCAGCAACAGCAGCAGCAGCAGCAGGTCTGCAGCAGCAGCAGCAGCAGTAGCAGCAGCAGCAGCAGCAGGTCTGCAGCAGCAGCAGCAGCAGCAGCAGCAGCAGCAGCAGCAGCAGCAGTAGCAGCAGCAGCAGCAGCAGCAGCAGCTGGTCTGCTGCAGCAGCAGCAGCAGCAGCAGCAGCAGCAGCAGCAGTAGCAGCAGCAGCAGCAGCTGGTCTGCTGCAGCAGCAGCAGCAGCAGCAGGAGGAGGAGGAGGAGGAGGAGGAGGAGGAAGACACCTGAAGGAGAATTCACCTGTCCACTAATCAGACCAGGTAATGTAGTAGTAGTAGTAGTAGTAGTAGTAGTAGTAGTAGTAGTAGTACTAGTAGTAGTAGTAGTAGTAGTAGTAGACCCAAACAAAAATAACTCTCTCTCTCTCTCTCTCTCTGGGTGTTAACTTATCAGAGAGAGAGAGAGAGAGAGAGAGAGAGAGAGAGAGAGAGAGAGAGAGAGAGAGAGAGAGAGAGAGAGAGAGAGAGAGAGAGAGAGAGAGAGAGAGAGAGAGAGAGAGAGAGAGAGAGAGAGAGAGAGAGAGAGAGAGAGAGAGAGTGTAATGGTGAATACTTTTTGCATGATGATGATGTGAGAAATACAGTGTTATGTGTTTGAGGTTGGTGTCCAGGAAAGGGTATTGAGGTGTAGTGAATGCCCTGTTCAAGGAATATCCATACCTTGCAGATCCTGTAAGTAATTTAGTATTGTATTGATTGGAACATAGCTTTTTATAGATCCCACATGAACACATCGATTTTAATTGTTTTCAAAATCTTTTAAATTTCAGAAATGGTGGAGGCAGTCCTCGAGGAACAAGATGAAGCTTTTCAGATTGCCCTTAACATCAAGCTGGTGCATTTTGGAGCTTAAAGAAAAATTTGGTTCTCCAGGGATGAAACCAGCTCACAAACCAGATGAGGATGGAGAGGTCATCCAACTTCATTTCAATATACTAAAACAAGAGATGAGGAAAGCTACTCCAGCTATGCCGGAGAAAGATGGAGAGAAGCTTCACTTATAGACACAAAAGGAGGTATAATCCTGAGGTATCTGTGGCACAAATTTTTGAAGAAATTCCAACTCTACGATACAAAAACTTTGTGAGTACAGTACCTACTTCTCTTCATTTGTTGTTTTTTTTAACACAGTTTACTTCAGCTTTGTTTTGATGCTGACCATTGATACATTTTGAATAAAGTACCAGTCACAATTTTTATTTTTTTGCAAATAATGATTTTTGAAATAATCATTCATATAATATTTTAGTGATTTTAATGACATGTACTAATAACATATTAACGTTTTCAGCTAGCAATTGAGGCTAGGTCATTGAATGTGGCTTCCCCAGGTGAAATGTGGGATAAATTACATGGATCCATCATTCACTTGATGAAATTTTCAAAACCAAGGTCTAAAAACTATCACCAGTTTCACAGCAGATATCTAGAAAATTTGGACAGCACTCTGAAAGGGCAAGAAAGGAAAGGTACAGGATAGAAGAGCAATAAGAGGCATAGGCTATGCATCTTATTCATGTGTTTTTACTGAAAATCACGCCTCTTATTTCACTTATAATTCACCTTATGACTACTGCATTATTTATGGTTTTGTGTATTATTCACAACATGGATTACTATTTGCTGTCCAGCTGATTCCATCGCTCTTCACAGAAGACGAGGAAACGCTGATGATGGATACCAATGAACTAAGTTTAATCTGTGTCTTTACTATATAATTAAGACGGAAAAAATGTCAAAATTTTGCTTCTACATTGTGGGAGAGACTTAAGGCCTCAAAATTTATATTTGAGTATTAATGACAGTTAATTATAATGGAAAGACAGACAGCAACAGCCATAATGGACCAAAAAAGTAGATTGTATGCATATTGTATATCTAACTACGTGATGAAAACAAGGATGGCACAGGTTAACAGTTAAATTTGACAACTATTCCTTAACTTTCTCCAGATGATCAAGTCTCCAACTCCCACTTTGGTGATGACGGCAAAGTCATTTCAAATCTTCATCAACGGGGAGAAAGTTCTCAACAACAACATAACAAAGTTCAGTGAAGCCTTAGAAGCGCTTTACTATTATTTTTCGGTATTTGCAATAGAGTACCCAAAAGAAATAAAAAACACAATGTTTTTTTAGAAAAAATAATATTTAAAGGAAGTACAAAGGTGCTGTCTACTGTAATGTCATGGGCCAAAAAAACTTGAACAGCTTAAATAAAGAGGTAAGCTATGCAGTGTTAAAAACGTGACCTGTTCTGTGTTAGTAGGGAGGCAACAACTGACGGCAAAAATGTGTCTTTAAGATTTTTTTTTTTTCCGAGCCGGCAAGCCTCAAAATCAGTTATTTGCAAAAGGCTTCAAGTATTTCATGTATATGGCCTGCCCTGCACACACTGACATCAGAACAGTGTAAGCCATCTTTATAAAACATTTAAAGCTAGGAGGAGTTATTGTATGGATATATTGGTTTACTTTGTATTCTGTAAATTTTCATGTAATATTTTAAGATGTATATAATAATGATTAGAGTCAGTATATGCCTGGGAGAACCATCAGGGATGGTGGTGGCGGGTGGGTCAAGACAATGTGCACCCTGGTTTATGCTCCCATTCATACCAAATTATATTTAGTAATTATTGTATGTACATAATTTATTGTGTGGAATGGTCATTATTCTGTAAATTTTTGTTATATTCTATGATGCATATGATTACATGTATAATTCAAATAATGAGAGGCACTGAATTCCCCCAGAATAATTTTTCATTTTTCTCATTAGGAAGGGTAAATTAAGTACACCAGAGGTAAATCAGCCTAAAATTTTACCTCACACAAAGGGTGAATAAGACAAACATTGGGAAAATCAGCATATGGTTTTACCTTAAAAAGTATAAATTATAGATTCCCAAAGGATAACTAAGCACATCATATCACCTCATAAAACAGGTACATGAGTATATGATTTCACCAACAGAGGGGTAAATTGGTTACACATAGAGATAAAATTGTGCACGAGAGCAGGTTAAGTCGCTGCCCACATAAACGCAGCATCCAGCTTTGGATTGAAAAATGAGATAGAGAAAGTATGAAGGAACAGAAAAGGGCCTACTGTCAGTTGCCTCACACACCTGAGTTTATGTGAGGAAAAGAAGATGAGGTTTAGAAGAGGAGAGGTGGTGTTCTACAGATTGAAAATTACAATGTTAGTAAGCATGATAGAATAGTCTGACTTGGAGGAGAGATGGAGGAAAGATCAAAGAAGGTTCAAGCGGAAGGAGAAACGTGGAGGTAACTTGTGGAAGGAGATATGGAGGAAAGAAGAAACACTGGTGGAGAGAATAATTTAGTCAGCTTACCAGTAGTAGGGTCAGTAATGCTGGAATAGGTCATGGAATAGTTGACCTCAGATTTCATGTCACTGGTGGAGGCAGGGGCGGCCTCTAACCCCCTCCTCCTCCTCCTCCTCCTCCAGGCTGCTCC
>NW_026973747.1:205000-207500 GCF_035594125.1 Scylla paramamosain
AGAGGCCTGGGGACTGGCTCAGTAGAGAGAGAGAGAGAGAGAGAGAGAGAGAGAGAGAGAGAGAGAGAGAGAGAGAGAGAGAGAGAGAGAGAGAGAGAGAGAGAGAGAGAGAGAGAATTGTCATACACAAATGAGAAAAATTATTTGATTTCGTAGGATATTTGTTGTTGTTGTTGTTGTTGTTGTTGTTGTAGGAGAGTGAGAGAAGGATATAGAAAGGTTGCTGATGTTATTGTTGTTACTGTAGTAGTAGTAGTAGTAGTAGTGTTAATAGTACCGGTCCCCCTCTCTCTCTCTCTCTCTCTCTCTCTCTCTCTCTCTCTCTCTCTCTCTCTCTCTCTCTCTCTCTCTCCTAATGCAACAAGTATGACCTGACAAAGTGTCCAACTTAAAAGAGAGAGAGAGAGAGAGAGAGAGAGAGAGAGAGAGAGAGAGAGAGAGAGAGAGAGAGAGAGAGAGAGAGAGAGAGAGAGAGAGAGAGAGAGAGAGAGAGAGAGAGAGAGAAAAATGTAGGTGGAGGAGGAGGAGGAGGAGGAGGAAAAATAGTAGACAGAGGAAGAAGAGGAGGAAATAAAAGAGTTGAGAGAGAGAGAGAGAGAGAGAGAGAGAGAGAGAGAGAGAGAGAGAGAGAGAGAGAGAGAGAGAGAGAGAGTTTATTCCCCCACCCCCCTCTCTCTCTCTCTCTCTCTCTCTCTCTCTCTCTCTCTCTCTCTCTCTCTCTCTTGTAAATCATTCAGTTACACTAATTACATGCAAATAAATACGATATATTGTTGTTTCAGTAATAATAATAATAATAATAATAATAATAATAATAATAATAATAATAATAATAATAATAATAATAACAATAATAATAATAATAATTCCTAATTCATCCACACCATTCCTAATTCACATCACCCCTAATTAAACCACTCCTAACTGACCCCATTCCTAGAATTACCCATATCACTCATAACTGCCCATTCCCAGACCTACCCACATCATTGGTAACTCAGGCCGTTCCTAACTTACCCACACAGCGAGGCTCCTCATTATTAATAGTAGTAGTAGTAGTAGTAGTAGTAGTAGTAGTAGCAACTTGAAGGGCGGGAAACAGAAAACCTCTATGACTGTTTTGTAATTCAGTGTCTTCTTCACAGGCACACTCCAGCCATTCTTCATTTCCTGGGTCATTTCACAAGACACTCCTGCAATAAGTAGTAGTAGTAGTAGTAGTAGTAGTAGTAGTAGTAGTAGTAGTAGTAGTAGTAGTAGTAGTAGTAGTAGTGGTAGGAATAATAATAATAATAATAATAGTAGTAGTAATAGTAGTAGTAGTAGTAGTAGTAGTAGTAGTAGTAGTAGTAGTAGTAGTAGGAACAGAAAAATATAGTAGTGGTAGTAGTAGTAGTGGTAGGAATAATAATAGTAGTAGTAGTAGTAGTTGCACACTACTATTACTACCACTACTACTACCACTACCACTACCACCACTACAGTTATCACCACAACCACCATCACTACCAACAACAACAACAACAAAAGGGTGACCGTTCTAATCCCTCAAACTACCGTCCTATTGCTTTAATTTCCTGCCTATCTAAAGTTTTTGAATCTATCCTCAACAGGAAGATTGTTAAACATGTATCACTTGACAACCTTGTATCTGATCGCCAGTATGGGTTCCGTCAAGGCCGCTCTACTGGTGATCTTCTGGCTTTCCTTACTGAGTCTTGGTCATCTTCTTTTAGAGATTTTGGTGAAACTTTTGCTGTTGCCTTGGACATATCACAAGCTTTTCATAGTCTGGCACAAAGCTTTCATTTCCAAACTACCCTCCTATGGCTTCTATCCTTCTCTCTGTAACTTCATCTCAAGTTTCCTAACCTAACCTAACCTAACCTAATATGTTGTGTACAGTGTTACCATTGGCAGGCTTATCAAACACTGACTTAACTATCATACAAGCTAACTATCATACAAGTAGTAGCTGTCTACACTATGAAGATAAACATTTTTAGCAAGCAAACATTCCAGCATATTTTCTTTACTCTTGTCTTTCTAAACAATACATTTCATTATCTTAGGATGAAGCTTCTCACTGAAATTCACTTCCAAATGTTTTAATCCTTCAGTGATCCTGTGAGGCGCCACCTACCTGCTACCTGCTCTACCTCACCTGCTCTCCACCTGCTTACCCACCTCACTGCTACACACGCACCATTCTCCTCCAGTCTGGGGAAAACTGAGGCCCCTTGGTAGTGGTTGCAGATGCAGGACCACCAGCTACTCCCACACTAAGCTTTACAGGCCAAGAAAGCTTACAATACACAATAACACTGCAAAATATAGTGTATCAGTGAGGACATGGCTGTGAACATTCATTTAAGATACGTATGTACACACAGGGGGGCTCACATCACACTACCTCTCATATTACTATTATTAAGATTCTACCACCAAAACTTGCTTAGCTAAGGGCCCAAAGTGACTTCAATACTTCATATATTAGTAG
>NW_026973747.1:215000-225000 GCF_035594125.1 Scylla paramamosain
GGTAAACATTCCCTGCCTGCCTCTATTTCCACCTTCCTGTGACTTGAACTCTTTCAGAAGGGAAAAAAAGGTAATTTAGTGGACTTTTTCAGGTGAACCGAGACCTTCCGAGACCTTCCAAGACCTTCCAAAATCTGCCGTGACCCACAGATGAAGATGTATAGGTGATAAACGGAGGCCGGTTTGTTTATTTTTTTGTTTTTCTATTGCTTTATTTATGAAAGAAGATGAGACAAGTATTTGAGGTGAGGTGAGGTGAGACAAATGGCACCAGAAGTAGTCTTTACCTCAGCTCAGGAATATTAATAATGCATTCAGACAGAGGGAGAGAGAGAGACAGGGAGAGAGAGAGACAGGGAGAGAGAGAGACAGGGAGAGAGAGAGAGACAGGGAGAGAGAGAGAGACAGGGAGAGAGAGACAGGGAGAGAGAGAGAGAGAGAGAGAGAGAGAGAGAGAGAGAGAGAGAGAGAGAGAGAGAGAGACAGAGGGAGAGAGAGAGAGAGACAGAGAGAGAGAGAGAGAGAGAGAGAGAGAGAGAGAGAGAGAGAGAGAGAGAGAGAGAGAGAGAGAGAGAGAGAGAGACAGGGAGAGAGAGAGAGAGAGAGAGAGAGAGAGAGAGAGAGAGAGAGAGAGAGAGAGAGAGAGAGAGAGAGAGAGAGAGAGAGAGAGAGAGAGAGAGAGAGAGAGAGAGAGAGAGAGAGAGAGAGAGAGAGAGAGAGAGAGAGACAGAGGGAGAGAGGGGGAGAGAGAGATTGATGAGTAACAATTGGAAAAGATAATTGATAAAAAACACTGGTTATATTTATCTAAGACAATTAAAACACCAAGAAAATGCCTCAAAACACACACACACACACACACACACACACACACACACACACACACACACACACACACACACACACACACACACACTCAAAAACTTAATATTCTGAAAAAAAACTGTAAATAAAATAAAAAATACATTGCAGGTGACTAACACTAAATATTTCTTTCAGATTTAAGAAGTGCGATGATGCGACACACAGACAGACAGACAGACAGACAGACAGGTGTGGGATGAGTGCTGGCATACTGAAGGTCAAGAGGTCAAGAGTGACGTGTTGAGTCGTATGGGTCACCAGACAGGTCACCCACCTAACCCCACTCAGCCTGTCAGTTCAGCAGCAACACTCATGGAAGATTTGCCGCAAGCTGTGCCTCTCTGTGCTTGTTATCCGAACCTTGTGTCTAATATTGCCTTAATGTTGTGTGTGTGTGTGTGTGTGTGTGTGTGTGAGAGAGAGAGAGTGTGTGTGAGAGAGAGAGAGAGAGAGAGAGAGAGAGAGAGAGAGAGAGAGAGAGAGAGAGAGAGAGAGAGAGAGAGAGAGAGAGAGAGAGAGAGAGAGAGAGAGAGAGAGAGAGAGAGAGAGAGAGAGAGAGAGAGAGAGAGAGAGAGAGAGAGAGAGAGAGAGAGAGAGAGAGAGAGAGAGAGAGAGAGAGAGAGAGAGAGAGAGAGAGAGAGAGAGAGAGAGAGAGAGAGAGAGAGAGAGAGAGAGAGAGAGAGAGAGAGAGAGAGAGAGAGAGAGAGAGAGAGAGAGAGAGAGAGAGAGAGAGAGAGAGAGAGAGAGAGAGAGAGAGAGAGAGAGAGAGAGAGAGAGAGAGAGAGAGAGAGAGAGAGAGAGAGAGAGAGAGAGAGAGAGAGAGAGAGAGAGAGAGAGAGAGAGAGAGAGAGAGAGAGAGAGAGAGAGAGAGAGAGAGAGAGAGAGAGAGAGAGAGAGAGAGAGAGAGAGAGAGAGAGAGAGAGAGAGAGAGAGAGAGAGAGAGAGAGAGAGAGAGAGAGAGAGAGAGAGAGAGAGAGAGAGAGAGAGAGAGAGAGAGAGAGAGAGAGAGAGAGAGAGAGAGAGAGAGAGAGAGAGAGAGAGAGAGAGAGAGAGAGAGAGAGAGAGAGAGAGAGAGAGAGAGAGAGAGAGAGAGAGAGAGAGAGAGAGAGAGAGAGAGAGAGAGAGAGAGAGAGAGAGAGAGAGAGAGAGAGAGAGAGAGAGAGAGAGAGAGAGAGAGAGAGAGAGAGAGAGAGAGAGAGAGAGAGAGAGAGAGAGAGAGAGAGAGAGAGAGAGAGAGAGAGAGAGAGAGAGAGAGAGAGAGAGAGAGAGAGAGAGAGAGAGAGAGAGAGAGAGAGAGAGAGATTTTGTTACTCGTCATGTCCCCTGTACCACTTGAAGACCTCCACCAGACCCCCTCTTAGTCACCCTTGTTGTGTCCCCTGTGCCACTTGAAGACCTCCACCTGACCCCCTCTTAGTCACCCTTGTCATGTCCCCTGTGCCACTTGAAGACCTCCACCAGACCCCCTCTTAGTTACCCTTGTCATGTCCCCTGTACCACTTGAAGACCTCCACCAGACTCCCTCTTAGTCACCCTTGTTGTGTCCCCTGTACCACTTGAAGACCTCCACCAGACCCCCTCTTAGTCACCCTTGTTGTGTCCCCTGTACCACTTGAAGACCTCCACCAGACCCCCTCTTAGTCACCCTTGTCATGTCCCCTGTACCACTTGAAGACCTCCACCTGACCCCCTCTTAGTCACCCTTCTCTGAGGTACAACAGTGTCTAGTCATCCTTCCTATGTCATCCTTGTGTAATCAGGAATAATTATCAGCCTTTGTACTCCTCCTGTCTGTCTGTCTGTCTGTCTGTCTGTCTGCCTACCAGTTAAAATGATCAATGTAGTCAGTTATACTTGTGGATACTGTGAGTGTGTGTGTGTGTGCATGTATATGAATTAATGTTTATTGTGAAGTATCTGCCTGCCTGCTTGCAAATTAATTATCAATATAGTTACTGTTTGTGTGTTATAAAGTTAATCTTGTAGTGTATTATTGATTGTATTCCACATGTATGGGCTGGCCAGACGTGATGTACTGTGACAGCCAGAACCTTGACATATACTGCTTGATAAAATGAAAATAAGCAAAAAAACGTGAATAAAGTACAAATTTTGAGCCGAACTAATGAGGACTTTCTCTCGTCTTTTTCAGAGGTGCGTACATCTGCGAGTCACTCCAACCAACCTCTTATATCCTACCTTATTCTGATATATTAGGTTAGATTCAGTTAGGTTACTTATATTGGGGGCCTGTCTTCCTTACTAACCTAACCTAACCTAACCCATTCCTTCCTTCTCGTCAAGCTGTTGGTGGGAGAAGCCCCAGGACTCTCAAGCGTGGGTTGAGTCACAACTGCGGGTGTGGTAAGTGTCTTTCTGACCTGTTACGTTAATTTGTTTTTTCAGAATTTATTTTATTTTTTAATTGTGTGTGTGTGTGTGTGTGTCTGTCCATCCCAGCCTCTCCCAGTGCATCCCAGCCTCTCCCAGTGCATCCTAGCCTCTTATTTTTATTTATTTTTTTTTTTTTTGTGTGTGAGTGTGTGTGTGTGTTTTTGAGTATTGAAATGTTTGGTCAAGTCAACATTCTGATCAGAGAGAAAATTCACTCACTCCAAGATTGAGTTAAGTAATAATTTAGGTCAGAAGTTAATTTGAAAAAGTGTATTAAATTTGTTATTTTTTGGCCATTCATTGATTGATTCATTAATTTGTGTGTTAAGGGAGAGTACTCTTGTAAAAAAATCATTCATTCATTCCTTGAGTTTGTAGGAGTGAGTGAAATAATTTATTCCTAATATAATTTAATACCCAAATGAAGGAGGGAGGTTTGTGAACTAATGTTTCTCCCTCTCTCCCTCTCTCCCTGTCTCCCTAACAGCTAGCTCACCTTGAAGTCCGGCGGGGCTCACGGTAAGTCTTGTGTTCTGTTACTATAAACTGGTGGATATATTTGTTATATATATATTAGTCATTACTTGTACAATGACAACACTTTCAGATGACACAAATTTCCATCTTAATTTAATGGTATCCCTCCTCTCCTCCATGTCTCCTCTCCACAAATTATACCTACATCCACAAGTCCTCCACCTTTTCCTATGAGACTTTCCTCCACTAATTATACCTCATTTCCAACCACAGATGTTCCACTTTTCCTATGAATGTGTCCATCTCTTAATCCACTCACAATAACCTTTTTTTTCCCTCTCAGAAGCTAACTTAGTAATTACAAGTTTTTCCATCACAGTGTTGCAGTGTTGCAGTGTTGCAGATCTTCACCCAAACAAGGGGAGTATTGTTTTTTGTGTTGTTTTGTATATATATATATTTTTGTGGGGGGGAGGGGGTCTGGGGATAGCCATCTGCGGTGTGCGTCTGTGCGTGCGTCTGTGTGTGCGTCTGTGTGTGTGTCTGTGTGTGCGTCTGTGCGTGTGCGTCTGTGTGCGTGCATCTGTGTGTATGTCTTTTTTTTGGTTGTGTGTGTGAATATTTTTTTTGGTATAAATATATAGGTGGTAGGCCATAATGTTAGGATATTTGACACAGATTAATATAGAAGATGGTTTAGGTTAGTTAAGGGTTAAGTGAGGCATAGAGAGAGAGAGAGAGAGGGGGGAAGAGCGATATTAATAGAATTAGGTTAGATTTTTTAGGGTTTTAAGTAAGTAGGTGGCAGGTCAGAATGATATAATATTTGACACAGATTAATATAGAAGATGGTTTTAAGTTAGTATATATGAAAGGGTTAAGTTAGGCATAGAGAGAGAGAGAAAGGGTTATTAATAGGATGACAGGAGTATATATGAAAGGGTTAAGTGAGGCATAGAGAGAGAGAAAGGGTTATTAATAGGATGACAGGAGTATATATGAAAGGGTTAAGTGAGGCATAGAAAGGGTTATTAATAGGATTAGGTTGACGGGGTGTATGAATGTTTAACTCAGATTATATTGAAAGTTTACTTCTTTATAATCTGGGTTTGTATGGCATGTTGAATATTAGTATGTTATTTTTGTAGTGGTGGTAGTGGTGGTGGGATGTATGAATGATATTTTTTTTTTTTTTTTTTTTTGGTGGGGGGGCAAGGGGGGTATATATATATAGTGTTATATAGATATTTTTTTTTTTTTTCCCCAGATCTTTGGTAAGAGATCTGGGGATTATGTATGTATGTATGTCTAGCCAGTATTTTGGTAAGATACTGGCTAGTGAGTGAGTGAGTGTGTGTGTGTGTGTGTGTGTGTGTGTGTGTGTGTGTACGTGTGTGCGCGCGCGTGTGTGTGTGTGTGCAGTTTTTTTTTTAGGTTAGGTTAATTAGTTAAATAAATAAATAAGAGCATAGATATTAGTAATAATAAGAAAATTTGATATTAGTAATAAAAAAGAGGGTAAATAAATAAATAAATAAATAATATAGGAAGATTTATCAGGGGGGGGGGTACCTTAAGGGGGGGGTTGATGGCAGAAGGGGGGGTACCTATAGCATACTAGAGAGAGGGGGGGGGTGAGGAAGCTGTAATAATAAAAAAAATAATAAAAAAAATTTGAGGGTAAATAAATAAATAAATAAAAATAGGAATATATATCAGGTGCCGGTAGCAGAAGGGGGGTACCTATAGCATACTAGAGAGAGGGGGGGTGGGTGAGGAAGCTGTATGAATGACGAGTAGACTAGGGGGGGTCAGGGTGGGTAATATATAATAATTTGTGTAATATTTCAACATTTGTTATATCGACATGCATACTGACACTTTTCTCCCAGACAGATAAGCCTGGCTGGTGAGACAGAGGGGGAGTGGCTCTCTATTTCATTATGTAAGTGATATGAGGTGACGTGAGGTTGTCTGGCCAGCCGTGACCCTGTACATGTGATAGGCTTCGAATTTATTGTAATTGTCATTGTGTGTGTGTGTGTGTGTGTGTGTGTGTTTGTTTGTTAGTATACTGTAAATTATAGATGTTTGCTTAATATTTCCCATGAATTAACAAAAAAAGCACAATTCTATTAATATTTCTGTTTATTTATTGTTAACCAAGACTTTTGTATACCAGTTATTTGTTGAATAAATCTATAGTTATTAACATTATACTCTTTTGAAACCTCCTACAGTGAGAGAGTGTCACAGGAAGGAGTAAACAGATATTGCTGTATATATATATTTTTTTATGTATGAGTGACACTGGCCAAGGGAAACAAAAATCTAATGAAAAAAAAAGCCCACTGAAATGGCAGTCCCATAAAAGGGTCAAAGCAGTGGACAAAAATTGATGAATAAGTGTGTTGAAACCTCTCTCTTGAAGGAATTGAAGTCACAGGAAGGTGGAAATACAGAAGCAGGCAGGGAGTTCCAGAGTTTACCAGAGAAAGGGATGAATGATTGAGAATACTGGTTAACTCTTGCATTAGAGAGGTGGACAGAATAGGAGTGAGAGAATGAGAAGAATGGTTAACTTTTGCATTAGAGAGGTGGACAGAATAGTCGTAAAAGAAAGAAGAAAGTTGTGCAGGGAGATCATGGAAGGAGGGGAGGCATGCAGTTAGCAAGATCAGAAGAACAGTTAGAATGAAAATAGCGGTAGAAGACAGATAGATATGCAACACTGCGGTGGTGAGGGAGAGGCTGAAGACACTCAGTTAGAGGAGAGGGACTGATGAGACGAACAGCTTGATAACAGGCTTTCCACTACAGTAAGCTTACCCAAATATAATCAGAATGTAGCCTCTTGTTTCAGGCCTACTTTGCAGTATTTCAGGGTACATGTGGGTTTAATAGCTCAGTAAGACGCAGGATCTACCAGCATAGGGCATAAATAATCATTTTGACGTATTTGAGCATATAAAGTCAGTTTGTTTACAAAATTACATTCGTTGCCTCAATTTCGTCTTCGGCTACAACTTGCTATATATGTTTTTTTTTTAGATATATTTAATATTTTATCGTTTTTTTTTGTATTAGATTATTCTTTTTTAAGCTTTTAGAAATATATAGTGTCAAATTTCTCAGTTAGCATTTTTGAATTTGTTTACTTTTCGGCTCTAAATCAGAATCGACTTTTTAGTATGGGTTATTACAAGTTTTTTGTGTTATTATGTTAATTAAGGTATTTTAACAATATATGGAAATGGAGGCAATCGATAATTTTCACGTGTTATTTATACATGACTTGACCTTATATAAATTAGAAAAAAACCCAAATATATGGTATTGTAAGGGCCTCTCAAAAAAAAAAACCTCTTTAAAAACAATTCAACATTTTTAGAAATCATAAAATCTAACTTAGACTAGGAAACAAAAGAAATATTAGAATTCTCTCAATACAACGGATCGTCATAGAGCTCCTCCCCCTACCTCGGCCATTTTGTGGACAGACGGTGGAGAGTCGCAGAAGTATACACATCACTTCTTCAGCCTTCACGACCATAACCAGGTAATTTATAAGATATAATTATGATCAACAGGTAACCTTGCCAAGACCTTTAGCGCCATGTAACGAAGTGGGTGTCATATAAATAAGCGGAGACTGGAAATATGGTCGATGCTCAGAGGAAGGGTTAGGTCAGCTGGTTCATGTCCGCTGTTTGTCCGTGGTGCTCTTATTAACACTTAATTTGTGATGTTTGTAGGTCACTTGCGGTGTTACTTCACTGATATTTTGTCCTTGGTGCTATAAATGTTATATTTGACCAGGTAAGGACGAGTTAGAACCGTGAAATATTGAGATATAGTGTAACAGCTGGTGCCATGAAAACCCTGCCTGGTGAGGTGACGTGAGGTACATTACGATATGATAACTAAGAATTCTGCCTTTAAAATTCCCTGTGGAGGTTTAAGCGTATATAAATGTTATCCAGGAGTGTGTGTGCACTATACTCAGGGAGGTTTGGTTTAATTAAGACCGTGAAATATTGAGTTATATGAAATAAGATTTTATTTTTTATTTTTCATCAATATTTCGTTATATCATTTACTGTGTGGCTTGGATACGTCCATATATCGTCACGGAGCTTACGAACGTTAGATTACAACCGTGTTTGGCTAGATATAGTGACTGATTAATGAAATTTTGCCAGATAAGATGGACCAAAGATTTACAAATAAACATTGTTGTCTAAGAGAGAGAGAGAGAGAGAGAGAGAGAAATTTAATGTGTTTTCATGAGGACAGTAACCAATATGTAAATGTCTCTCTCTTTCTCTCTCTACTACTACTACTACTACTACTACTACTACTACTACTACTACTACTACTACTACTATTACTACTACTAGTGGTGGAAGGCCATCACCTGCCTACATTAAATTTTATTGTTATTATAATTATTATTATTATATTATTATTATTATTATTATTATTATTATTACTACTATTACTATTATTATTGTTATTTATTTTATTTTCATTATTATTACTATTGTTATTATTGTTGTTTTGTTGATATGTAATTATGTAATTGTGTTTTGGTCTAGGTTTTTCTTGATTTTCACTGGTTTCTCTCTGTGTGTGTGTGTGTGTGTGTGTGTGTGTGTGTGTGTGTGTGTGATTAAAAAACCATATATAAATTAATCTTTTTCTTTTCAGATAACCTGTCACTCACACGTATGAACCCTTGCAAGTAATTGAACTGTGAAGAATTAGCAGCAATGAGCCTAAAATAGTATTAGTACAACCATCACAACAGTCACCACTGCTAAATACTACTACTACTACAACAGGTGAGTACTACAACAGGGGTGAGAGAAAGAAGAAAGTGTTGTGCAGCGAGGCCATGGGATAAGAGGAGGCATGCAGTTAGCAAGATCAGAAGAGCAGTTAACATGAAAATAGCGGTAGAAGACAGCTAGATATGCAACATTGCGGTGGTGAGAGAGAGGCTGAAGACACTCAGTTACAGGAGAGGAGTTGATGAGATGAAAAGCTTTTGATTCCACCCTGTCTAGAAGAGCAGTATGAGTGGAACCCCCCCAGACATGTGAAGCATACTCCATACATGGACGGATAAGGCCCTTGTACAGAGTTAGCAGCTGGGGGGGTGAGAAAAACTGGTGGAGACGTCTTGGAACATCCCTGATATTAACCTATTCAGTTTTTTCAATTTATATATTCACCAATCTCTTTCACTCAGTCACTGTCTCACTATGAGTTGCCAGAGAGACAATGCTGACATTTCATGCAGAACTAAGAATTCATACAAGGTAGCCCAGGACCCCAGTTCTTTATGAGTAACAATGACCCGTAATATTGTCAAATCTATTTTATTTATTTTTTTTAGTTGCTGAGTAAATGAGTATCTTATCTTTTTGTTTTTTTCAGTGAAGTGGTGTCCATTAGAGGTGGTAAGTACCTGTTCATGTTTTGGTGACAGAGAAAAGAAGGTAGACATAATTACAAGTGTTCAAAATTTATATCTTCTCACTTATGTGCTAATTTCTTTCCTTATCTCTACAATCTTCTTCCACTCCTTTGTTAGACCAGTCACACATTCATTCATTTAAAAAAAAGTTCATTATTATGTCTACCTCTCCACCTCACCTGTCTGCCTGCACACACGCGATCAGACCTCCTGCCGAGACACGAGGAAGTTGCCTCATTGGCTGACGAAATGGCCTTGGTTGTATAGTGTGTGGCTCTCATTGGCTGCAGATCTGATGGTGTTTGTGGTGTTGATGATGGTTTATCTTATTATTATTATGTTTATGTATTGTTATATAGTGTTTATGATGCTAAAAATGTTTTGTGTGTTTTGAGAATGTCCACGAAATTTGTGGCTAAAAGGAAATGCATATTGATATACAAACTTTCTCTCTCTCTCTCTCTCTCTCTCTCTCTCTCTCTCTCTCTCTCTCTCTCTCTCTCTCTCTCTCTCTCTCTCTCTCTCTCTCTCTCTCTCTCTCTCTCTCTCTCTCTCTCTCTCTCTCTCTCTTTCACAAAAAGCTGACAATATTAATTTGGACTTTTGTTAAGGGAGGAGGGTGAAGGAAAGGCTCTTTTGGGTGGGTGAAAGGGAAATCCGATATATTTGAGTGTCTGGGAGTGGTGAAGGAAAGACTCTTTTGGGTGGTTAAAATTAAAATCAGATATATTTGAGTGTCTGGGAGTGGTGAAGGAAAGACTCTTTTGGGTGGTTAAAATTAAA
>NW_026973747.1:230000-245000 GCF_035594125.1 Scylla paramamosain
TCGTTCTTGTAAATAACAATTAAATTATAAATGATGCTCATATTATGTTGTTTAATATTTCTAAAATACGTGTACTTTCCGAAAGCATTGATGGTTTTCTCAGATTGTTATGTTCTAATACCATTTAAGTTTTGGGATGAATAATTGCATTACCGTGAACTGGATCAGTCTGGGTGTGTCATAACCGTTAACTAACTATACATTTCTTTTTCTACTGAATCTGTAATCCTGTGAGTATAATTAACTGGGGTGTATGCTAAGTTATCTATCTACTTTTGGGTGTATTTAATCCCTGGGTAGAATTACTGTACTAATCTGATTTGTCATGTGAATAATTTTTTTTTATACTGTGGGAATGATTTGATCCTTATATCTCTGACCTAATTAATATGGGTTTTCTATCTTTCCTTTATATTGTATTCATATTTTATCTTGTTTTATCTAAAATTAATGTGTTTTTATCCCAATTTTTTTTTGTGGTGTGAATTAATATATAAATAACAGTGGCTTCCCTTTCTTCCTCCTCCTCTGTTCTTGTGTTTATTATGGGGTAATTTAAGGGCAGTAATAGTAGTAGTAGTAGTAGTAGTACTGGTGATTAAAAAACTAACCTCTTATTTCAGGTGAGGCCAGATGTTGAGAGAGGTCACTTTTCTCCTTAAGATGTCTAGGACTTAGTGACAGAGAGTCCGAGAGGAAGGTCACTTAGTAAGGAGTGCAATGAAGAGCTCCAGCTTTCCTTGAATTTCTTCTCTCCTCACTTACTTTACCAGAATCATCACATTTATATTGTAATGATGTAATAAAGAAAAAATTACTGTAATTAATACCGGTATTTGAGGAATTATAACTTAGTATTACAAATTTGTGTGTGTGTGTGTGATTTTTAATATGCCACTGCTTTTAGTAGTCTAATGGTGTTATTAATAGATGGGTTAAGTTAATTTACTTGTGTTTTAAACTTTAATTATCTACTTGTAAATTTAGTAAGAAAATTGATTGCAATTAATAATGGCTTATGGTATTCTATTCAATGAGTTGGGTTTCATTACTGTTATGTCATTTAAATGTATTTTTACACACACACACACACACACACACATTTCTGCCTCATCCTGTGTTTATTACAAATCACAAACACAATTTCTTCCTTTGTCTTCTCAAGTTACTAAAATTACCCTTTAACTCAACAAAACACACAATTTATGCTTCCTTCTAAATCACAAAAGCACAATTTTTCCCTCACCCCAAAACAAAATCTCTCTACTCATCTCATCATTAATGTAGTTTGAGTGTTAATAAAACAATAACATTTAGTAAATATTTATTGGAAATAGTATTGATTGATTGATCTGTAAAATAAGATGTTAGTGCTGGTTTTAATAATACTGAGAACTTGAGAACAATAACAAAATCAATAAAAAAAAATAATAATAATAAATTTTTCTTTTGACAACCTACAGCAGGGCTCCCCTCAGAGTATTAGAACTCCCCCACCCCATCCCACCCCACCACCACCAACCTGGGCAGGTGAAACCCATAGACTGTAACACAGATGAAAAAAAGAGAGTAGACTGCAAAATTATCTCCCTTGTTTCATCCCACAAGTCTATGGCAAGTGAAACCCATAGAGTTTTATAGAGATGAAATTAATGGTTGAATCCTGCATAATCAGAAGGAATAAGCAAAATGTACCTCTCAAATTTGATCTCCTTAAAGGTGCATGGGCAACACTCACCCACAGATTGACAGGGAGGGGTGGGGAGGGGAGGAGTCACCCCATTTGGCTCATATGAAGCAAGTGGTCTCACCCCAACGATGTGAGAGGGTAGATGTTTTAACCACTGCCATGCAAGCCAAACTATTCTATTACTAAGGCTACTTGAACACTACTTGCTACTACCTCCTCACTGACTACTGACTACTGACTACTGGAGAGAGAGAGAGAGAGAGAGAGAGGAGAGGAGAGAGAGAGAGAGAGAGAGAGAGAGAGGAAGAAAGAAAAAGAAAGAAAAAGAAAGAAAGAAAGAAAAAGAAAGAAAGAAAGAAAGAAAGAAAGAAAGAAAGAGGGAGAGAGAGAGAGAGAGAGAGAGAGAGAGAGAGAGAGAGAGAGAGAGAGAGAGAGAGAGAGAGAGAGAGAGAGAGAGAGAGAGAGAGAGAGAGAGAGAGAGATCTGAGAAATTCACTTAAATATACTAAGAAAAAGATGGAAGGAGAGAGAAGAGATGGCTGGAGAGAGAGAGAGAGAGAGAGAGAGAGAGAGAGAGAGAGAGAGAGAGAGAGAGAGAGAGAGAGAGAGAGAGAGAGAGGAGAGAGAGAGAGAGAGAGAGAGAGAGAGAGAGAGAGAGAGATCTGAGAAATTCACTTAAATATACTAAGAAAAAGATGGAAGGAGAGAGAAGAGATGGCTGGAGAGAGAGAGAGAGAGAGAGAGAGAGAGAGAGAGAGAGAAGAGAGAGAGAGAGAGAGAGAGAGAGAGAGAGAGAGAGAGAGAGAAATTCACTTAAATATACTAAGAAAAGATGAAAGAGAAAGAAGAAAGTAAGAATGAAAACACTTTGATAATATACATGACATATCCTACAAATATTCTTCCTTTCAGTAATAACAATAATGCACCTATTCACAGCTTCTTTTCCTAATCATTTAATGACTCACAACTTTATTTCCATTCATTCATTACAGTAATTTCATTCACTCTAAGCATTCCTTTCTGTAAAGTAATATATTTCTTATTTTCAACTTAATTTCATAGTGATTGCAGCCACGCACACACGTCCATTCACTGAATTTCATTACGTTGCCCTGCTTATAACATGCTTTTTCCATTATCATCATCATACAGAAAACACCTCTTGTGTGCTGCTGCTGCTGCTGCTGCTGCTGCTGCTGCTGCTGCTGCTGCTGCTGCTGGTCTGAAAGTAAAAGGCTCGGTTATTGTGTGTGGTATGGGTTATTAGGAGGAGGAGGAGGGGGATTAATAAAAGAAGAAAAAGTAGAAGACAGCTAGATATGCAACATTGCGGCGGTGAGAGAGAGGCTGAAGACAGTCAGTTAGAGGAGAGGAGTTGATGAGACGAAAAGCTTTTGATTCCACCCTGTCTAGAAGAGCAGTATGAGTGGAACCCCCCCAGACATGTGAAGCATACTCCATACATGGACGGATAAGGCCCTTGTACAGAGTTAGCAGCTGGGGGGGTGAGAAAAACTGGCGGAGACGTCTCAGACCACCTAACTTCATAGAAGCTGTTTTAGCTAGAGATGAGATGTGAAGTTTCCAGTTCAGATTATAAGTAAAGGACAGACCAAGGATGTTCAGTGTAGAAGAGGGGACAGTTGAGTGTCATTGAAGAAGAGGGGATAGTTGTCTGGAAGGTTGTGTCGAGTTGATAGATGGAGGAATTGAGTTTTTGAGGCATTGAACAATACCAAGTTTGCTCTGCCACAATCAGAAATTTTGGAAAGATCAGAAGTCAGGCGTTCTGTGGCTTCCCTGCGTGATATGTTTACCTCCTGAAGGATTGCACGTCTATGAAAAGACGTGGAAAAGTGCAGGGTGGTATCATCAGAGTAGGAGTGGATAAGACAAGAAGTTTGGTTTAGAAGATCATTAATGAATAATAAGAAGAGAGTGGGTGACAGAACGCTGAGGAACACCACTGTTAATAGATTTAGGAGAAGAACAGTGACTGTCTACCACAGCAGCAATAGAACGGTCAGAAAGGAAACTTGAGATGAAGTTACAGAGAGAAGGATAGAAACCGTAGGAGGGTAGTTTGGAGATCAAAGCTTTGTGCCAGACTCTATCAAAAGCTTTTGATATGTCCAAGGCAACAGCAAAAGTTTCACCAAAATCTCTAAAAGAGGATGACCAAGACTCAGTAAGGAAAGCCAGAAGATCACCAGTAGAGCGGCCTTGACGGAACCCATACTGGCAATCAGATAGAAGGTTGTGAAGTGATAGATGTTTAAGAATCTCCCTGTTGAGGATAGATTCAAAAACTTTAGATAGGCAGGAAATTAAAGCAATAGGACGGTAGTTTGAGGGATTAGAACGGTCACCCTTTTTAGGAACAGGTTGAATGTAGGCAAACTTCCAGCAAGAAGGAAAGGTAGATGTTGACAGACACAGCTGAAAGAGTTTGACTAGGCAAGGTGCAAGCACGGAGGCACAGTTTCGGAGAACAATAGGAGGGACCCCATCAGGTCCATAAGCCTTCCGAGGGTTTAGGCCAGCGAGGGCATGGAAAACATCATTGCAAAGAATTTTAATAGGTGGCATGAAGTAGTCAGAGGGTGGAGGAGAGGGAGGAACAAGCCCAGAATCCTCCAAGGTAGAGTTTTTAGCAAAGGTTTGAGCAAAGAGTTCAGCTTTAGAAATAGATGTGATAGCAGTGGTGCCATCTGGTTGAAATAGAGGAGGGAAAGAAGAAGAAGCAAAGTTATTGGAGATATTTTTGGTTAGATGCCAGAAATCACGAGGGGGAGTTAGATCTTGAAAGGTTTTGACATTTTCTGTTAATGAAGGAGTTTTTGGCTAGTTGGAGAACAGACTTGGCATGGTTCCGGCCAGAAATATAAAGTGCATGAGATTCTGGTGATGGAAGGCTTAAGTACCTTTTGTGGGCAACCTCTCTATCATGTATAGCACGAGAACAAGCTGTGTTAAACCAAGGTTTAGAAGGTTTAGGGCAAGAAAAAGAGTGAGGAATGTACGCCTCCATGCCAGACACTATCACCTCTGTTATGCGCTCAGCACACAAAGACGGGTCTCTGACACGGAAGCAGTAGTCATTCCAAGGAAAATCAGCAAAATACCTCCTCAGGTCCTCCCAACTAGCAGAGGCAAAACGCCAGAGGCACCTTCACTTAGGGGGATCCTGAGGAGGGATTGGAGTGATAGGACAAGATAAAGATATGAGATTGTGATCGGAGTTTACATACAAAATACTTATAATACAGAGAAATGAATAAAAAATAGAACAGCTTTCATGGGTACAATAATAATAGAGTCCTTTAAAGAGAATAATGTCACCTTTCATTATCAATTGTTAGCTTTGTCTTGTCTGAGGTGAGGGTGCCACTGACTTCTTCCTCTCTCAACTGTCTATAGCTTGTCTATGTCATGCTGTAGCTGACTGCATTCATCTTGTGACTGAAGTGTGTCTGAAAATCACATTGATTTTTTTTTTTTTTTTTTTTTTTTTTTTTTTTATGTAGGAAGGATACTGGCCAAGGGCAACAAAAATGTAATAAAAAAAAAATGCCCACTGAAATGCCAGTCCCTTAAAAGGGTCAAAGCTGTGGTCAAAAATTGGTGGATAAGTGTCTTGAAACCTCCCTCTTGAAGGAATTCAAGTCATAGGAAGGTGGAAATACAGAAGCAGGCAAGGAGTTCCAGAGTTTACCAGAGAAAGGGATGAATGATTGAGAATACTGGTTAACTCTTGCGTTAGAGAGGTGGACAGAATAGGAGTGAGAGAAAGAAGAAAGTCTTGTGCAGCGAGGCCGTGGAAGGAGGGGAGGCATGCAGTTAGCAAGATCAGAAGAGCAGTTAGCATGAAAATAGCGGTAGAAGACAGCTAGAGATGCAACATTGCGGCGGTGAGAGAGAGGCTGAAGACAGTCAGTTAGAGGAGAGGAGTTGATGAGACGAAAAGCTTTTGATTCCACCCTGTCTAGAAGAGCAGTATGAGTGGAACCCCCCCAGACATGTGAAGCATACTCCATACATGGACGGATAAGGCCCTTGTACAGAGTTAGCAGCTGGGGGGGTGAGAAAAACTGGCGGAGACGTCTCAGAACACCTAACTTCATAGAAGCTGTTTTAGCTAGAGATGAGATGTGAAGTTTCCAGTTCAGATTATAAGTAAAGGACAGACCGAGGATGTTCAGTGTAGAAGACGGGGACAGTTGAGTGTCATTGAAGAAGAGGGGATAGTTGTCTGGAAGATTGTGTCGAGTTGATAGATGGAGGAATTGAGTTTTTGAGGCATTGAACAATACCAAGTTTGCTCTGCCCCAATCAGAAATTTTAGAAAGATCAGAAGTCAGGCGTTCTGTGGCTTCCCTGCGTGATATGTTTACCTCCTGAAGGATTGCACGTCTATGAAAAGACGTGGAAAAGTGCAGGGTGGTATCATCAGCGTAGGAGTGGATAAGACAAGAAGTTTGGTTTAGAAGATCATTAATGAATAATAAGAAGAGAGTGGGTGACAGAACGCTGAGGAACACCACTGTTAATAGATTTAGGAGAAGAACAGTGACTGTCTACCACAGCAGCAATAGAACGGTCAGAAAGGAAACTTGAGATGAAGTTACAGAGAGAAGGATAGAAACCGTAGGAGGGTAGTTTGGAGATCAAAGCTTTGTGCCAGACTCTATCAAAAGCTTTTGATATGTCCAAGGCAACAGCAAAAGTTTCACCAAAATCTCTAAAAGAGGATGTCCAAGACTCAGTAAGGAAAGCCAGAAGATCACCAGTAGAGCGGCCTTGATGGAACCCATACTGGCGATCAGATAGAAGGTTGTGAAGTGATAGATGTTTAAGAATCTTCCTGTTGAGGATAGATTCAAAAACTTTAGATAGGCAGGAAATTTAAGCAATAGGACGGTAGTTTGAGGGATTAGAACGGTCACCCTTTTTAGGAACAGGCTGAATGTAGGCAAACTTCCAGCAAGAAGGAAAGGTAGATGTTGACAGACACAGCTGAAAGAGTCTGACTAGGCAAGGTGCAAGCACGGAGGCACAGTTTCGGAGAACAACAAGAGGGACCCCATCAGGTCCATAAGCCTTCCGAGGGTTTAGGCCAGCAAGGGCATGGAAAACATCATTGCAAAGAATTTTAATAGGTAGCATGAAGTATTCAGAGGGTGGAGGAGAGGGAGGAACAAGTCCAGAATCGACTAAGGTATAGTTTTATAGCAAAGGTTTGGGTTTAATGATAAGTTCTCAGCATCCCCTGAACAGTGCTTTAGACCTCACTGGGAGTAATTATCGTTTCGGCAGGTGTCTACTGCCTCCTCCTGTGAGGAATATGTAAGGGTTATTAGAGAAGAAAGGAAAAATTATGAGAAAGATGTAATGGACAAATGCAAAGAGGAACCAAAACTATTCTTCAGATATGTGAACAGCAAAATGAAAAATAAAGAAGGAATAAGCAGATTGAAGGTGAATGGTCAAGTGTGTGAGGATCCGGCTGAATTGGCAGAGATAATGAACAGGAGTTTTCAATCAGTATTCACAAAAGAGAAAACATTTGTGTGGCAGAGTGAGATGAGTGAAGAAATGGCTCTGGGGGAAATCCAAGTGACTGAAGAGGATGTCCAGAAACAGATGGAGGGACTAGACATTAGCAAGGCCCCTGGACCTGATGGAGTGTCAGGATGGGTACTAAAAGAGTGCAATCAGCAGTTGACATGGGTAACACATATTATTGAGAGCTCTTTAATTGAAAGTAGAGTCCCAATTGAATGGAAGAGAGCCAACATAGTGCCAATACACAAAAGTGGTAGTAAAGAGGAGCCCTTAAAATATAGACCTGTCTCTAACAAGTGTGGTGTGCAAAATGTGTGAAAGACTGGTGAAGGATAAATGGTTGCAGTCCCTAGAAGGAAATGAAGTGATAATAAAGCAACAATTTGGATTTAGGAGAGGGAGATCGTGTGTTACCAACTTACTGAGTTTTTATTCTAGAGTGGTGGATATAATGCAAGAAAGAGATGGATGGGCTGATTGTGTTGATTTACACCTGAAGAAGGCCTTTGATAAAGTGCCACACAGGAAATTGTTGTGGAAGTTGAAGCATAATGGTGGGCTAAGAGGGGGCCTGCTCAGATGGATGGAAAATTTCTTGACAAGCAGAGAAATGAGAACAGTAGTAAAAGATAAAAAAAATCATCATGGAAGGAAGTCATAAGTGGAGTACACCAAGTTGCTGAAGAAAGTTGAGTGAGGAGGACTGTGGAACATTACAAGAATACCTGAATAAGATATCAGAGTGGAGTTATAGATGGGAAATAGAATTTAATTTAAAGAAGTGTAAAGTAATAGAATTTGGAAAAAGTACAAGAATAAAAGGAAATTATGTGTTGAATGGTGTAAGGTTGAGTGGAGCAGAAGAGGAAAAGGATCTTGGCGTTACAGTGACTGGGAACCTGACCCCGGAGAGATGCATTAGCAAAATTACAAGGCCTTTGCATATATGGATGAAGAGATGGTCAGGAAGATGATTGTGTCGCTGATAAGACCTAGACTAGAATATACAGCAGTAGTGTGGTCGCCATACAAGAAAAAGGATATAAGGAAGTTCGAGAGTTCAGAGAGCAGCTATGAAGATGGTACCAAGTATAAGGGGCTTGTCATATGAAGAGAGACTGGCAAGAATACGTCTACCAATGTTGGAAAAGAGGAGAGAAAGGGGAGACTTGATTGCCATATATATAGCATGTGAGGGAGCAGAGGAGGTGGACCGAAGCGGTTTAATGGTCTGGGATACACGGGACACTAGAGGACACGGGAAGAGGCTGAGGAGGAGTGCTTGTAGAAGAGATGTCACAATATAATTTCTCATATAGAACTATTGATGTATGGAATAGTCTGGATGAGGAGATGGTAAATGCATAAAGTATACATGGATTCAAGGCTTAGTTGGATATTAAAAGTCAGGCGTTCTGTGGCTTTCCTGCATGATATGTTTACCTCCTGAAGGGTTGGATGTCTATGAAAAGACGTGGAAAAGTGCAGGGTGGTATCATCAGCGTAGGAGTGGATAGGACAAGAAGTTTGGTTTAGAAAATCATTAATGAATAATAAGAAGAGAGTGGGTGACAAGACAGAATCCTGAGGAACGCCACTGTTAATAGATTTAGGAGAAAAACAGTGACCGTCTACCACAGCAGCAATAGAACGGTCAGAAAGGAAACTTGAGATGAAGTTACAGAGAGAAGGATAGAAACCGTAGGAGGGTAGTTTGGAGATCAAAGCTTTGTGCCAGACTCTATCAAAAGCTTTTGATATGTCCAAGGCAACAGCAAAAGTTTCACCAAAATCTCTAAAAGAGGATGACCAAGACTCAGTAAGGAAAGCCAGAAGATCACCAGTAGAGCGGCCTTGATGGAACCCATACTGGCGATCAGATAGAAGGTTGTGAAGTGATAGACGTTTAAGAATCTTCCTGTTGAGGATAGATTCAAAAACTTTAGATAGGCAGGAAATTAAAGCAATAGGACAGTAGTTTGAGGGATTAGAACGGTAACCCTTTTTAGGAACAGGTTGAATGTAGGCAAACTTCCAGCAAGAAGGAAAGGTAGATGTTGACAGACAGAGCTGAAAGAGTTTGACTAGGCAAGGTGCAAGCATGGAGGCACAGTTTTGGAGAACAATAGGAGGGACCCAATCAGGTCCATAAGCCTTCCAAGGGTTTAGGCCAGCGAGGGCATGGAAAACATCATTGCAAAGAATTTTAATAGGTGGCATGAAGTAGTCAGAGGGTGGAGGAGAGGGAGGAACAAGCCCAGAATCCTCCAAGGTAGAGTTTTTAGCAAAGGTTTGAGCAAAGAGTTCAGCTTTAGAAATAGATGTGATAGCAGTGGTGCCATCTGGTTGAAATAGAGGAGGGAAAGAAGAAGAAGCAAAGTTATTGGAGATATTTTTGGCTAGATGCCAGAAATCATGAGGGGAGTTAGATCTTGAAAGGTTTTGACATTTTCTGTTAATGAAGGAGTTTTTGGCTAGTTGGAGAACAGACTTAGCATGGTTCCGGCCAGAAATATAAAGTGCATGAGATTCTGGTGATGGAAGGCTTAAATACCTTTTGTGGGCCACCTCTCTATCATGTATAGCACGAGAACAAGCTGTGTTAAACAAAGATCTGGAAGGTTTAGGACGAGAAAAAGAGTGAGGAATGTACGCCTCCATGCCAGACACTATCACCTCTGTTATGCGCTCAGCACACAAAGACGGGTCTCTGACACGGAAGCAGTGGTCATTCCAAGGAAAATCAGCAAAATACCTCCTCAGGTCCCCCAACTAGCAGAGGCAAAACACCAGAGGCACCTTCACTTAGGGGGGTCCTGAGGAGGGATTGAAGTGATAGGACAAGATAAAGATATGAGATTGTGATCGGAGGAGCCCAACAGAGAAGAAAGGGTGACAGCATAAGCAGAAGGATTAGAGGTCAGGAAAAGGTCAAGAATGTTGGGTGTATCTCCAAGACTGTCAGGAATAAGAGTAGGGTGTTGCACCAATTGCTCTAGGTCATGGAGGACAGCAAAGTTGTAGGCTAGTTCACCAGCATGGTCTGTGAAGGGAGAGGAAAGCCAAAGCTGGTGATGAACATTTAAATCTCCAAGAATGGAGATCTCTGCAAAAGGGAAGAGTCAAAAATTGGAGGATAAGTGTCTTGAAACCTCACCTTTCAAAGAATTCAAGTCATAGGAAGGTGGAAAAACAGAAGCACAGAGAGAGAGAGAGAGAGAGAGAGAGAGAGAGAGAGAGAGAGAGAGAGAGAGAGAGAGAGAGAGAGAGAGAGAGAGAGAGAGAGAGAGAGAGAGAGAGAGAGAGAGAGAGAGAGAGAGAGAGAGAGAGAGAGAATTTAATAAACATGTATAGAATGATAAATGGTATGGAAAATGTGGAAAAAGAATGTTTAATAACTTTAGATATACAGAGTACATGGGGACACAGTAAGAAGCTGAAGAAAGTTAACTGTAGAAGAGACATCAAGGAGTAAAGTTTTCCTCAGAAGTGTGAACAAATGTAATGATTTCAGCAAGACGTCAATGCTGTAACAGTCCATATTTTTAAGGCCAAACTGGACACATATAGAGATGGGATACCATGTGATTACTCCACTCCTATAAACCACAACTAGGTCCAAACTTCTTGTCCTATCCACTCCTACGCTGATGATACCACCCTGCACTTTTCCACGTCTTTTCATAGACGTGCAACCCTTCAGGAGGTAAACATATCACGCAGGGAAGCCACAGAACACCTGACTTCTGATCTTTCTAAAATTTCTGATTGGGGCAGAGAAAACTTGGTATTGTTCAATGCCTCAAAAACTCAATTCCTCCATCTATTAACTCGACACAACCTTCCAGACAACTATCCCCTCTTCTTCAATGACACTTAACTGTCCCCGTCTTCTACACTGAACATCCTCGGTCTGTCCTTTACTTATAATCTGAACTGGAAACTTCACATCTCATCTCTAGCTAAAACAGCATCTATGAAGTTAGGTGTTCTGAGACGTCTCCGAAAGTTTTCTCACCCCCCAGCTGCTAACTCTGTACAAGGGCCTTATCCGTCCATGTATGGAGTATGCTTCACATGTCTGGGGGGTTCCACTCATACTGCTCTTCTAGACAGGGTGGAATCAAAAGCTTTTCGTCTCATCAACTCCTCTCCTCTAACTGACTGTCTTCAGCCTCTCTCTCACCGCCGCAATGTTGCATATCTAGCTGTCTTCTCCCGCTATTTTCATGCTAACTGCTCTTCTGATCTTGCTAACAGCATGCCTCCCCTCCTTCCACGGCCTCGCTGCACAAGACTTTCTTTTTTCTCTCACCCCTATTCTGTCCACCTCTCTAATGCAAGAGTTAACCAGTATTCTCAATCATTCATCCCTTTCTCTGGTAAACTCTGGAACTCCCTGCCTGCTTCTGTATTTCCACCTTCCTATGACTTGAATTCCTTCAAGAGGGAGGTTTCAACACACTTATCCATCAATTTTTGACCACAGCTTTGACCCTTTTATGGGACTGCCATTTCAGTGGGCATTTTTTTATAAGATTTTTGTTGCCCTTGGCCAGTGTCACTCATACATTAAAAAAAAAAAAAAAAAAAAAAAAAAAAGCTGGCAATCCCACACACACACACACACACACACACAGACATCATTCACACTCTTAGCCCCATCAGTCCCTAGTGGAAAAGGACAGTCAGACACAGCACAGCTGGTCACATACATCCAAACAGAACTTGACTTAATCCTGTAAAATACAAACATGTCTATACAAAATACAGAAAAGACATGCAAGTGGAGGCATCACCAACCTCCTCCGGGAATCTGGCAGGACAAACGGCACGGCAGAACCCATTCTTGCTCCTGTACTCCACATGCTGGTCTAGCATCATCGAGTGGGCAAAGCGGTTGTAGCGTTTCTCCCACTCACTCTCTCTGCTGAAGTCTCTGTTCTGAATCTGACGCAGAAGCTGAGGCGACAGTACCGGCAGCACAGCGTCAACCTGAGGAATGTCACCAATGTTCAGTCATTCAAATCATAAAAACACTATTGAAACTCCCCTTAACTTCCACTAGAGCTTGTTGAAAGTGAGAGACACAGCACTGCAACACATAAGAACAGCATCCTCTTAGGAAAATGTTCCTGCTGTGTGTGGATTTGTGAGAGAAAAGTACACAGTTGTTTTGCAGGAGTGAAGCCATTCTGAAAGATAATGTGTCACCTTTTGGAGAAATGTGCCTGTGTGTTACAGGCACACACACACACACACACACACACACACACACACACTGACTTGCATCATCCCCATGTCAAGACAAGGTGGGATGGAGTCTTTATGTACCTTGATGAACCACTTGTGGATGCTGTTCCATGGATCACACCTCAGGCTGCTCTTAACTTGTGTGTTCTTCTTAGACTCTTGCAGAAGCAACACATACAATCTGTTGCCCTCCATGGGATTCCTCAGCTGAGATGCAAGCTGTGGGAAGAATCAAACCAATAATGAAGGCTCTCTCTAGGTAATAAATGCTTCCTGGAAGCAATACAAAGCAAGTCACTTCTACAGGGATCATCAACATCTTACTGGAAAATATGTAAACTTATTCTCTTATGCCAAGCAAAATCATGGCATCTCACAACACAAGGAATTTCCTTATCTTCAGATCTGCTAAAAACTAATTTAATTTGTTCCTCCTGTCAGCGAATGAGTAAAGTTGAGGCATTCCCACCACCAAGATCTGACTGTGTGAAGCACACCTGTCAGCTAGTGAGTAAAGGAATGAAAGTGAGATAACTCCAGCAGGTCCCTTTCCCCTCAGCTCACCAGTCAGGTCACCAGTCAATTAGATCTGGTCCAAACTATGTGAAGTACACCTCCACTCAACAAGTGAATGAAGGAATGAAATTAAGATACCCCTAGCATTTCCATCTCTTTCCCTGAGCTAAGGTTGCCAGCACAGCCTGACTGACTGACCCACCTGCAGTGCATCCTCCCTGGTGTCCTGGGCATGGATCACCACCACCTTTGACTGGAACCCTGACTGCTTGCCATCACACTGTCCAAGCAAGATTCCACCACCAGCACCTGCGGATCCCTCTGGATAGACAGAGTGAAGGTCTTAGCAGCATCACTCCCTGGCTCTGTGAATAATGTGACAGATTTCAACACAGTGTTCTCAAGATTTCAATAGTCAATATCTTCCATGGCTACACAGGCCCACAGTCTTATCAAACAAACTTCCAATTGATTTATTATAACTAATTAATCAGACATTTGAATCAAGTGACTGAGATGTCAGGGAGTCAAGACGGGCTCATGCAGTAGTGGCCAGTCAAAGCAGCAGAGTGCAAGGAACTAATTCTCAAAGAGTGGTGGATGAAAAGAATAGACTCAGTAATCAGGTTGTTAGTGCTGAGTCACTAGGGAGATTTTAAAAGAAGATACACAAATCTAGGGATAGGGATAAGTAGAAATAGCTAGACACATTCAATTCAGGAAGTGCCATGTGCAGGCCTGATGGCTCCTTGCAGCTCCCCTCATGTTCTCATGTTGTTATGTTCGCCAAGACACTGAAGCGACTCACTCAGGCGCACAAACTTCTCCAGCTTGGAGAGAATGTCTCGGCGGTTGTGCTCAAGTAGGGTCTTCAGGAACCTCTTAACAGTAAGGTCCTGGAAGTGTGGGCACTCCTCCATCGTGGTGAAAACTGCGTGGGTGAAGGCATCGCTGCAAAGTATTACAGCCTCCCTTAACAACATGTACATGCTTACAAACATTTTATTTTATCATTTAACTCAAAAGAAAGAAAGAAAGAAAAAAAGGAGTGAACATTTGTAGGGTGTTTGTCATTGCCACCTAGTGAAGAGTAAGGAGGAAAAGAAGTAAGAATATATATAGAAGAAGAAGAAGAAGAAGAAGAAGAAGAAAGAAAAAAAAAAAAGAAATACATGTTTGGTAATAGAAAATAATAACAAAAACAAGGAAACTGTTTCGATAGATGTAATGAACACTAAGTGATGAAGCACACACACACACACACACACACACACACACACACACACACACACACACACACACACACACACACACACACACACCACACACACACCCCGTGAATACAAAGGGGTTAAGTTGTAATGAAGAAATACATCTGGAAATGAAAAATGAACACCTCTGTGAGTGTAACTGCAACTTTAGGAGTCAGAATGGCTGTGTGAAGGTGAAAAATGAGAAGATAACTATTCTGCAATAATAAATACCTTTCACTTACTTTCTCTGGTAAAAAAAAAGAATTATAAAATATTTTCTAACTTGTCTCATTAAACTAACCTGTAGCATCTGGTTACCACCTGATGGGAATACTGTCTGTTAGGGGAGCCAAAGAAGCGTGCCAACCCAAAGTCACCTATTTTCAAGACACCTTCCGAGTTTACAAGTAAGTTGTTGGGCTTGAGGTCCTGAAAAAAAATAAATAAATAAAAAATAAAAAATAAAAAATCAACAAAAAAATAGTGATTGAATTGATTAAATGTAATGATGGATGATGATAATAATAATAATAATAATAATAATAATAATAATAATAATAGCAATAATTATGGAGTTTTATAAAAAGGTGATTTAAAAAAGGCTTAAAAAGGTGAGTGAATAAGTCAATAAATTAGAAGAATGTGTAGTAATGATGCATATTGTCAATGGATGGGTCATTATTCCTTCCTCTTCAGTAATGACAAAGACACCAATAATTC
>NW_026973747.1:247500-280000 GCF_035594125.1 Scylla paramamosain
CTCTCTCTCTCTCTCTCTCTCTCTCTCTCTCTCTCTCTCTCTCTCTCTCTCTCTCTCTCTCTCTCTCAATTTAGATAACTCATTGTGTGAAAATTTTCTCAATACGTTCACTATTGAGAGAGAAAGAGAGAGAGAGAGAGAGAGAGAGAGAGAGAGAGAGAGAGAGAGAGAGAGAGAGAGAGAGAGAGAGAGAGAGAGAGAGAGAGAGAGAGAGAGAGAGAGAGAGAGAGAGAGAGAGAGAGAGAGTAAAAGGGAAGAGTCACTTTGAGAACAAGGCTATACAACTGATAATTCAGAGCAATTATATAAAGAAAGACATACTAAAATCAAAGTCAGATCCATTTGAAGTGGAATTTAAAGACTGTTCCAATTTCCTGCCTGAAAATGAATGGTAGTTTGGCAGCAAAGTAGAGAGTATGCTGCCAGATAAAAATGTGTTAGGGGAACTTGGATCTGAAGCTTCCAGATTTTGGGTGAGATGTCTGGATTTTTATGTAGAGCTATCAAAGCAAATCAGTAAAAGATTCAAAGGTTTGAGTGATGTACTTCCATTGCTAAATGCCTGAGACCCTTCCATAGCAAGAGAAAATAGAGTTACAAGTCTAGTGCCACTGTTCAAAAAAATTTGCTCAGCTGATTAAAGAATTAGAATGTGATGTTTGCAATGATGAATGGTGGTCACTTACTTTTCATGAAGATGCTTTGAGTACATCTGAAATGTCAGTCCCATAAAGTGTCAAAGCAGTGGTCAAAAATTGATGGATAAGTGTCTTGAAACCTCCCTCTTGAAGGAATTCAAGTCATAGGAAGGTGGAAATACAGAAGCAGGCAGGGAGTTCCAGAGTTTACCAGAGAAAGGGATGAATGATTGAGAATACTGGTTAACTCTTGCGTTAGAGAGGTGGACAGAATAGGGGTGAGAGAAAGAAGAAAGTCTTGTGCAGTGAGGCCGCAGAAGGAGGGAGGCATGCAGTTAGCAAGATCAGAAGAGCAGTTAGCATGAAAATAGCAGTAAAAGACAGCTAGATATGCAACATTACGGCAGTGAGAGAGAGGCTGAAGACAGTCAGTTAGAGGAGAGGAGTTGATGAGATGAAAAGCTTTTGATTCCACCCTGTCTAGAAGAGCAGTATGTGTGAAACCCCCAGACATGTGAAGCATACTCCATACATGGACGGATAAGGCCCTTGTACAGAGTTAGCAGCTGGGGGGTTAGAAAAACTGGAGGAGACGTCTCAGACCACCTAACTTCATAGAAGCTGTTTTAGCTAGAGATGAGATGTGAAGTTTCCAGTTCAGATTATAAGTAAAGGACAGACCAAGGATATTCAGTGTAGAAGAGGGGACAGTTGAGTGTCATTGAAGAAGAGGGGATAGTTGTCTGGAAGGTTGTGTTGAGTTGATAGATGGAGGAATTGAGTTTTTGAGGCATTGAACAATACCAAGTTTGCTCTGCCCCAATCAGAAATTTTGGAAAGATCAGAAGTCAGTCGTTCTGTGGCTTCCCTGCATGATATGTTTACCTCCTGAAGGGTTGCACGTCTATGAAAAGACGTGGAAAAGTGCAGGGTGGTATCATCAGCGTAGGAGTGGATAAGACAAGAAGTTTGGTTTAGAAGATCATTAATGAATAATAAGAAGAGAGTGGGTGACAGAACGCTGAGGAACACCACTGTTAACAGATTTAGGAGAAGAACAGTGACTGTCTACCACAGCAGCAATAGAACGGTCAGAAAGGAAACTTGAGATGAAGTTACAGAGAGAAGGATAGAAACCGTAGGAGGATAGTTTGGAAATGAAAGCTTTGTGCCAGACTCTATCAAAAGCTTTTGATATGTCCAAGGCAACAGCAAAAGTTTCACCAAAATCTCTAAAAGAGGATGACCAAGACTCAGTAAGGAAAGCCAGAATATCACCAGTAGGGCCTTGACGGAACCCATACTGGCCATCAGATAGAAGGTTGTGAAGTGATAGATGTTTAAGAATCTCCCTGTTGAGGATAGATTCAAAAACTTTAGATAAGCAGGAAATTAAAGCAATAGGACGGTAGTTTGAGGGATTAGAACGGTCACCCTTTTTAGGAACAGGTTGAATGTAGGCAAACTTCCAGCAAGAAGGAAAGGTAGATGTTGACAGACACACCTGAAAGAGTTTGACTAGGCAAGGTGCAAGCACGGAGGCACAGTTTCGGAGAACAATAGGAGGGACCCCATCAGGTCCATAAGCCTTCCGAGGGTTTAGGCCAGCGAGGGCATGGAAAACATCATTGCAAAGAATTTTAATAGGTGGCATGAAGTAGTCAGAGGGTGGAGGAGAGGGAGGAACAAGCCCAGAATCCTCCAAGGTAGAGTTTTTAGCAAAGGTTTGAGCAAAGAGTTCAGCTTTAGAAATAGATGTGATAGCAGTGGTGCCATCTGGTTGAAATAGAGGAGGGAAAGAAGAAGAAGCAAAGTTATTGGAGATATTTTTGGCTAGATGCCAGAAATCACGAGGGGAGTTAGATCTTGAAAGGTTTTGACATTTTCTGTTAATGAAGGAGTTTTTGGCTAGTTGGAGAACAGACTTGGCATGGTTCCGGCCAGAAATATAAAGTGCATGAGATTCTGGTGATGGAAGGCTTAAGTACCTTTTGTGGGCCACCTCTCTATCATGTATAGCACGAGAACAAGCTGTGTTAAACCAAGGTTTAGAAGGTTTAGGACGAGAAAAGAGTGAGGAATGTACGCCTCCATGCCAGACACTATCACCTCTGTTATGCGCTCAGCACACAAAGACGGGTCTCTGACACGGAAGCAGTGGTCATTCCAAGGAAAATCAGCAAAATACCTCCTCAGGTCCCCCCAACTAGCAGAGGCAAAACGCCAGAGGCACCTTCACTTAGGGGGATCCTGAGGAGGGATTGGAGTGATAGGACAAGATAAAGATATGAGATTGTGATCGGAGTTTACATACAAAATACTTATAATACAGAGAAATAAATAAAAAATAGAACAGCTTTCATGGGTACAATAATAATAGAGTCCTTTAAAGAGAATAATGTCACCTTTCATTATCAATTGTTAGCTTTGTCTTGTCTGAGGTGAGGGTGCCACTGACTTCTTCCTCTCTCAACTGTCTATAGCTTGTCTATGTCATGCTGTAGCTGACTGCATTCATCTTGTGACTGAAGTGTGTCTGAAAATCACATTGATGATCATTAAATAATTCATATGCCATCCATACAATCACATAAGAACATAAGAACATAAGAAATAACGGAAGCTGCAAGAAGCGACCAGGCTTACATGTGGCAGTCCCTGTATGAAACACTCCTACCTATTTCCATCTGCTATCCCCATCCATAAACTTGTCTAATCTTCTCTTAAAGCTGTCTAGTGTCCTACCACTAACTACATGATTACTGAGTCCGTTCCACTCATCTACCACTCGATTTGAGAACCAATTTTTTCCTATCTCCTTCCTAAACCTAAATTTTTCAAGCTTGAACCCGTTATTTCTTGTTCAAAGGTTGGCTATCTGTCTGGAATGAATATGAGTACAATGCAAGGTGAGGCACCACACAGGATATGAATGCAGCCCAACACTCTCCAACGTACAAAACCTTAGTTAGCTGCACCCATAAATTAACATTAAAATTATATTAAAATGCCCTTTAGTCCCTCCCAAATAACACCATATCAATGTGTCAATGTGTATTCAATGCATATTAATAACACAGCTGCCTTGAAATATTTCAATATACAGTCTGCATTAACCTACCTACACTCACCTCACATAACAACAAAATAACCTCTCTCTCACACACACACACACACACACACACACACACACACACACACACACACACACACACACACACACACCTCATGAATATTCCCTTGAACCTAACCTAACCTAACCTAACCTACACTCACCTCACCTAACAAGAAAATAAGCTCTCTCTCACTCTCTCACACACACAGACACACACACACACACACACACACACACACACACACACACACACACACACACACACACGTCTCAGAAACATGCTGCCGCCTGACGCGCCTCGGCCTACTCGTGCCACCAGACACCACAACAAGATGACGCCCCTAAAGGTGCCACGTACGGACCGGTACAGACTCAGTGCGATTCCCACCATGGTGTGAGCCATCAATCAATAGTCTCTTCTAGATTTGACTTACCTTTAGGATTAATGTCAAGTATTTCCCCACCACCAATGTACATTTTCAGTTTGTTGACTGCCTAAAGAATAAACCCTTTATTATTATTATTATTATTACACACACACACACACACACACACACACACACACCTCATGAATATTCCCTTGAAGTGTTCCTTTGAAGTGACCCGAGACACGAGACCTTCCCGGTACAAGTTAACTTAGTGAATACTTGCAAATTAGTACTTATTAGGCTAGGTCATTTTTGGTTAAATTAGGTTAATGAAGGAGGTTAATGAAGGTAGTTTAGGTTAGGTTAATGACCTCAGCAAAGCCCTGTTTTCATAATATTCTAATTCTCATTCTTAGACAATTCTTAGACATTCTTAGACAAGGAATGTGAAAAGTGGTTTATCTCTCTCTCTCTCTCTCAAGCCAGCTACTCAAGCTTGACTGGGGCACAGGAACACAAAAACAACAGTGCATGTACTTTGTTAAACTGAAATTTTATACCACACCCTAAAAAAAAAAAAAAAAAAAAAAAAAAAAAAAAAAAAACAAGCATATATAACACACACACACACACACACACACACACACACACACACACACACACACACACACACACACACACACACACACACACACACACCCTAGGGAGTCATTAACCTAACCTAACCACCACTACCACCACCTAACCTGGTGCCACTCATGAAGGAATGTGGTCCCAGGATGACTGGGCTTATGGCTTAGTCAAAATGGGTTCCCAGTTATTAATTTCTGTTACAGTTATGCTTATAAGGACTCCACACATTGCTTCTGGCACTGCTAATTGCTTTGTGTCACAGTGAAACGGTAAAAGATCACCCATTGCTACACATCTTGCCATGCAGTATCAAATTAATAACCTTATACAAGTCACACCAGCCTGTTATTAAGAAATTAAGGTTTTAAATGTAGACAGTCTTTCATGAGCTTGCATTGATGGGATATGCTACTTATAGTGACAAATTCCTACCAAAAACTTCATTAATCTCAAGAAACCAACAGAATCCCAAATGGAAACAAATATCTATTCTGTATTTGCACAATTCCTCTATTTAAGTGCACACCGAGGCATCTGTACATTCCCTTAACCTTAATCTTTCTACTCACCGCGGGAAAAGTGCAGCTGAAGGAGGGAGCAGGAAAAAAAAAGCCACATTTTGAAGCCAAACCATTCCTGACCCTGTGCTACGTGACTTACAAGGGGAAGAGACCGCGGGCTTAAATATTTTCTTTGTTATGGTTATTTTAGCATTTATCTCTGGCCTTTTTCGTATTTTTTCCCATTATTAATTTCTCATTTTCTTATTTTGTAATGCCTTAGTGACAATGTTAATGATGAACCAATCCAATTATATAAATCTTTTTTATTTTTTTATTTGGGTGGATGGGGGAATTTCTTGGTCTACAAATCTTCATTACACACAAATAATCCCAGTGGCTGTACTTAAGATAAAAACTGTTTGCTCTAGAACACTCCTGGCTTTACATATCTGCTTTACTTACGGTCCCAAAACATTTTACAGTATTGAAGCCTAACACATTTCAGTCTGATAAATGCTTCATGTAATCTGTTTATCATATCCTCTAACTCAACTTTGTTTTATGGGTGAGGATGACTTAATTAAAATGAATCCAAAACATTTTCCCACACAAGATATTAGGAATTATAACTTATTCTCTAAAGACTCAAGTTTGTTTATGTGTGAAGCCTACATTACCTACTCCACACAAGATATTAGCAATTATATCGTATTTTTAAAGACTTAATTTTGTCTGTGTGTGTGTGGGAGACCAAACTGAAAACATAGTTATTTCAATTACTCGGTAAATTCAGCTAAGGGAGGTATATCTGTGACCACCTAACCTGCCAATATCTCCTAAAGTAGACTCCATTCAAAAGTTTCAGTGATAGGCAGGTGAGGTATAGAGAGGTCAAACTCCACCACCCCTCTTTAATTTGAGAGAAAATAATAGAAAACTTCAAGAGAGAGAGAGAGAGAGAATTAATAATATTGAGGAACAAAATTTTGAACTAGGAGTGAGCCCTTTGAAGACCCCAGTAACTTCCACTACAGCCTTTGAAAACCCCAATAACTTCTACTAGAGCCTTTGAAAACTCCAGTAATTTCTACCACAGCCTTTGAAGACCCCAGTAACTTCCACTACAGCCTTTGAAGATCCCAGTAACTTCCACTACACCCCTTTGAAGACCCCAGTAACTTCTGGCTGTATGTCAGGCTGTGTTTTGAGGTGTGGGGTGTGTTTTGGGTGTGTTTTGGGTGTGTTTGAGTGTGTTTTAGGTGTGTTTGGGTGTGTTTTGAGGTGTTTACATGTGTTTGGATGTGTTTTGACATCACTTACCGAGCCCAGCACCACCGCCACCGTGTAGCTAAATGGGAGATGGGCAGCTGTCCCATACACTGTGTTCTGGAAGATCCCAATGGCAACTGTAATGGGAGGGGAATGGGTTAGCAGGAATGGTGATGGTGATGAGGAGGAGGAGGAGGAGGAGGAGGAGGAGAGAAGATAAGGAAGAGATAAAGAAAAAAACAGATAGAAACTAAATTATTTATCCTCCTCCTCCTCCTCTTCCTCCTCCTCCTCCTCCTCCTCCTGTCTTCCTCTGCAATCATCAAAGTAGACGTGTGTTTTTAATCTAGGTTATTATTAGTGCAAGGTTTAAGTTAGAATCTCTCTCTCTCTCTCTCTCTCTCTCTCTCTCTCTCTCTCTCTCTCTCTCTCTCTCTCTCTCTCTCTCTAGTTGAAGTGGTGGAGGTTTTCAAGGGTGTTTTTAAGGTTCTAGTGACAGATTAATAACATTTCTATATTATTAACAGGAGAAACACTCTTGAGAACCTCCACTACTTTCCAAAGGCTGTAATTGAAGTGATGCAGGTTTTCAAGGGGGTTTTTAAGGTTCTAGAGACAGATTAATAACATTTCTATATTATTAACAGGAGAAACACTCTTTTAAAAGGCTCTCATTGAACTAACACAGGTTTTCAAGGGTGTTTTTAAGGTTCCAGTGACAGATTAACAACATTTCTGCAATTACACCCTTGAGAAAACACTGGTGAATAGGTAGAAGGGGAAGGAAAAGGAGAAGGAAGAAGAGGAAGAAGAAAAGGAGGAGGAGGAGGAGGAGGAGGAAGACAATTAGTTCACCCTTAATTAAGAAGAAAAAAATTATTATCTTTAAAAATCTGACTTAATTTTCTTTTTCCCCATAGTAATTAAAGGTAACTCTCTCTCTCTCTCTCTCTCTCTCTCTCTCTCTCTCTCTCTCTCTCTCTCTCTCTCTCTCTCTCTCTCTCTCTCTCTCTCTCATATTTTTATTAATTCTTTCTACTGTTTCTCAATCTTTTCCTTCCTTCCTTCCTTCCTTCTTCTAAACATGTCTCTCTCTCTCTCTCTCTCTCTCTCTCTCTCTCTCTCTCTCTCTCTCTCTCTCTCTCTCTCTCTCTCTCTCTCTCTCTCTCTCTCTCTCTCTCTCTCTCTCTCTCTCTCTCTCTCTGTAATTCCTTCATTTCTTAGTCATTATTAACTTCATTTCCTTTACACTTCCAAACACCTCTGAACAACCCCAAACACACCCACACACACCCAGACAACACCACACACCCGCAAACACACCCACACACACCCAGACACCACCACACACCCGCAAACACACACACACACACCCAGACACCACCACACACCCGCAAACACACACACACACACCCAGACAACACCACACACCTCCAAACACACCCAAACACACCCACACTAACTCAGACGTGTCCCTCACCCCCTCACCCCAATATGTAATCACCCCTTATATATAATTCATATAAGATAAATTAGTTTAATATTCTGTCTCTCTCTCTCTCTCTCTCACACACACACACACACATACACTTCAATGATACACAAAATAATAATAACAAAAATAAGAAATAAAGAATGAATAGGGAATGATTGATAATACAACTCTCTCTCTCTCTCTCTCTCTCTCTCTCTCTCTCTCTCTCTCTCTCTCTACGTACGTTCTTGGCAGTGATGAACATATTCCGAGGCATCAGTGTTCAGACTCTGTGCACAACTAAGGTCAGGAACACAAGGCAGTACCTGGAAAGAGGAGAGAGGTTAGGAAGGAGGAGGAGGAGGAGGAGGAGGAGGAGGAGGAGAAGGAGGAGGAGGAGGAGGAGGAGAAGGAGGAGGAGGAGGAGGAGGAGGATAACAAAAGACAGAGGAGGAGGAGGAGAAAGAAGGGGGAAGGAGAAGGAGGAGGCAGAAAGAGAAGAATAATAAGAATAAGAACAAGAAAAACATGAATAAGAAGAACAAGAAGAAAGGCAAATAGAAGAAGAAGAAGAAGAAGATAAGACAATAAGATAAAAACCAAAGATATATATATATATAAAGCAAAAACACACTTGCCAAACCTACACAAACATGAACCAAGCCTCTCTGGAACACAATAGCTGACACCACACCTCCCCAAACAACACTCCCCAACCCAGTGGAGCCGTACAAACCTACACACACACACAAAACAAACCTGTCGGGCGGCTCTTCGTTAAACGGCTCGGAATCTTGAAGGGGTGTCAAGATTCCGGAATCAGGTGTGACCTCAGCAACATCCCTTGGTCCTCCGGGGGCTTCCAATTGGGGTCCTCAAGGGCGGGGTGATGGCCGGGTCATGGGGAGGGTGATCCGCCAGGGGTGTTGACACGGGACAGATCTACAGAAGCTAAGGGTGCCAGGTAGTCCCCAGTGTGGTGTCTGCCAGGGCCCGAGTCCCCTGCGCCTTCCTTGCTGTACATGTTGATGGTGGGGCTGAGGTGGTGGTGACTGGTGATTGAGAGAGGCATGGTGGGGTGTTTGGGGGTCCTGGGGGTGTCTGGGTAAGTTATGTGGTGTTTTGGATAAATTTTGGGGTGTTTTGAGTGTGCCTGAAGCTGTCTTGGGTGTGTTTAGATGTGTATCTAGTGTTTTTTGTGTGTTTTAAAATATTTTAGGTGTGTTTATTGGTATCTTTGTGTGTGTGTGTGTGTGTGTGTGTGTGTGTGTGTGTGTGTGTGTGTGTGTGTGTGTTGAGGGGTGTGTGAGGGTTGGGGAGGGCAGTTAAACGGGTGTTTGGATCAGTGTTTTAAAGTTGGGTGTAGCAGTGATGGGCTGAGATGGGGAGAAATTGGGGGGTACTGGAATTGGGGTAGATGGGGCTGGAATTGGGCTAAGCAGACTGGAAATAAAGGGAAGCAAGACTGGAATGGATTGGGAATACAGGAAAATCTAACAGGAATGGGTGGAAATGGGCCAAAATTGACTGGAATTTAATAGGAATACAGCAGAGACTGGAATTGTGCTGGAATAAGGCAGAACTGACTGGAAGGCACAGGATTGGGGGAAAAGCTGACTGGAGCTGGAATGGGCAGGAATGGGCAGGAATGGAGGTGTAGGAATGGGTGTTTTAAATGGGATATCCTTGTGTTTAAGAGATGGGTTGCTGAGTTTCAGTGATGGGTAGCCATGTGTGTGTTCAAGTGTTTTAGGAAGATATATTTGGGATGTTTTTTGAGGTATTTTGAGGTATTTTGGGGTGTGTTTAGGTATGTTTGAGTGTGTTTGGGAATGTTTTGAGTGTGTTTGGGTGTGTTTGAAGGTGTTTTAAGTGTGTTTGGGAGTATTTTGAGTGTTTAAGTGTGTGTTGGTATGTTTTGAGTGTGTTTGGGAGTATTTTGAGTGTGTTTAAGTGTTCTGGTATGTTTTGGTGTGTGTTTGAGTGTGTTTTGGTGTGTTTAAGTGTGTTTTAAGTGTGTTTTGGTGTATTTAAGTGTTTTGGTATGTTTTTTTATGTGTTTAAGTGTGTTTTGGGATGTTTAGAGTGGTTTTGAGTGTGTTTTGAGTATGTTTTGATGTGTTCTAAGTGTTTATAAGTGTATTTTGATAGTGACAGTTGGAGTATTGAAGAAATGTTTTAACTCAGACACTTCTAAATGCTGCAACACAATTCCAGGTTATTCCAGATTTCAGTACGGGGTGAAAGTGTAGATTCCAGGATTTCAGGTGGTACTAGGTGGTTCCAGTGGCTTGTGGTGGTGGTGGTGGTGGTGCTAAGTGGGTGACAGGTGCGCTCAAGTGGTTCCAAAAGTCGTTCCAGGTGAAATAATGAGTTTTTTTCTGATAAATTCCAGGTAGTTATTATTTGTTTTTAGTTCTGGGTCTTTTTTTTATAATTGTTAGTGTTTTCAAGTGGTTTTATTTAATTTTCCAAGTTTCTTTTTTCCTTTCTAAGTGATAATTAAGTTTCAAAGGTTTTCCAGGTAATGATTAAAAAATTTCAAGTGTTTTTTTCAAGTGATAATTAAACTTTCAAATGTTAATTAAGTCACAAAGGTGTTTTCAAGTGTTTTTCAAGTGGTATTTCAGTTTTGAAGGTAATTTTTCAAGTGTTAATTAAGTCACAAAGGTGTTTTCAAGTGTTAATTAAGTCTCAAAGATGTTTTCAGCTGTTTTGAAAAGGTATTCCAGTTTTCAAGGTGTTTTTCAAAGGTTAATTAAGTCACAAATGTGTTTTCAAGTGTTTTTCAAGTAGTATTTCAGTTTTGAAGGTAATTTTTCAAGTGTTAATTAAGTCACAAAGGTTAGGTTAGGTTAGGTTAGGTTAGGTTAGGTTAGTTAGGTTAGGTTAGGTTAGGTTAGGTTAGTGTTTTCAAGTGGTATTCTAGTTTTCAAGTGTTAATTAAGGTATTTTTCAAGTGTTAATTAAGTCACAAAGGTTAGGTTAGGTTAGGTTAGTTTGGTTAGGTTAGGTTAGGTTAGGTTAGTGTTTTCAAGTGGTATTCTAGTTTTCAAGTATTAATTAAATCTCTTAAGGTGTTTATTAATTTTCCTCAAGTGTTTTCGGTCATTTAATTAAGTTTGTCATGTGTTTTCAAGTGGTAATTCTGTTTTTCAAGTGATTTCAAGGTGATTTTCCAGCGCAATATTGATCTTAAGCGCTATTTAACTATTCCAGGTGCAAATATCAATGTTCTCAGGTGTTCTGTGGCTCAATTAACATTTGCAGGTGTTACAATCAGTCTGAGGTGAACATACATAAGAACATAGTAAATAATGGAAGGTGCAAGAAGGGAGCAGGCTTACACGTGGCAGTCCCTCTATGAAACACACCTACCTATTTCCATCTACTATTCCCATGGATCTATCTAATATCTAATATCTAATCTTCTCTTAAAGCTGTCTAGTGTCCTACCACTAACTACATGATTACTGAGTTCGTTAACTCATCTACCAATCGATTTGAGAACCAATTTTTTGCTATCTCCTTCCTAAACCTAAATTTTTCAAGCTTGTACCCGTTAATTCTTGTTCTACCCTGGTTGCTGATCCTAAGAATTTTGCTTGTTTGCCTTGTTATAACCCTTTTACCACTTAAACACTTCTACCAGGTCCCCTCTTCACCTACGTCTCTCTAAAGATTGTAAATTTAACAGGTGTGTTCATTAAAGTTTGCAGGTTTGTTCTCATTAAATAATTCTTGGTGTTATAATGACTGAAAGACGGTGACACACACACACACACACACACACACACACACACACACACACACACACACACACACACCTAATTAACTACACAGGTGCTAAACAGGTGTCAGGGTGCTAACAGACACACATACGTACACACACACACAGGTTAAGGAGGGTGTCAGTGGGCAGATGTGGTTCTGGTAGGCTGTGGTAGGCTGTGGTAAGCTTAACTAAGCCTATGCTGGGTTTAGATAGGCCTAGCTTTATGGGCGGATTTAGTGTTTAAAGGCAGTGTTGTGGTGGTGGTGGTGCTCTCTCTCTCTCTCTCTCTCTACACCTCCACCACCACCTCCTCCTCTTCCTCCTCCTCCTCCTCCATACCTCTTCCATCCACAGTGTCAAATTTAATTTCTCTCTCTCTCTCTCTCTCTCTCTCTCTCTCTCTCTCTCTCTCTCTCTCTCTGTGTGTGTGTGTGTGTGTGTCTGTCTTAAGCGTCACCCAATGTTTACAAATGACGTCACTACCTCTCCACCAACCATGGAGAGGGAAGGGAGTGACGTTATTTCCACGAACCAATAGGAAGCCAGTCTGATCTCTGAAGTCATAAGGAGAATTATTATAAAAGTTTTAGTAAGGAATATTGTATAGGGAATAATGATAATAATAATAATAATAATAATAATGATGATGATAATAATAATAATAATAATAATAATAATAATAATAATAATAATGATAATAATAATGGGAAATGAAGGGTTATATCAAAGTCTTTAGGAAAACTTACAAGAAATTAATGGAAATAAATAGAAAATTGAGAAAAATATTAGTTTTTGTTATCATTATTATTATTATTATTATTATTATTATTATTATTATTATTATTATTATTACATTGAGATTCTTGTCGTCTCCTCCTCCTCCTCCTCCTCTTCCCCCTCTTCCTCCTCCTTCTCCTCCTTCTCCCCTTCCTCCTCCTCCTCTTTTGTATCAAGAATTAATCTCCTTCTTTAAAGATCGACAGAGAGAGAGAGAGAGAGAGAGAGAGAGAGAGAGAGAGAGAGAGAGAGAGAGAGAGAGAGAGAGAGAGAGAGAGAGAGAGAGACAGAGAGCGGCAGGCAAGCAGACACTGAAATTCTCTCTCTCTCTCTCTCTCTCTCTCTCTCTCTCTCTCTCTCTCTCTCTCTCTCTCTCTCTCTCTCTTTTTCAATTTTTTTCGTATTTTATTTTCTCTCTCTCTCTCTCTCTCTCTCTCTCTCTCTCTCTCTCTCTCTCTCTCTCTCTCTCTCTCTCTCTCTCTCTCTCTCTCTAAAATACAAACATTTTACTATCGATCTGAGAAGGGAGAGAGAGAGAGAGAGAGAGAGAGAGAGAGAGAGAGAGAGAGAGAGAGAGAGAGAGAGAGAGAGAGAGAGAGAGAGAGAGAGAATTTCAGTGTCTGCTTGACTGCCTCTCTCTCTCTCTCTCTCTCTCTCTCTCTCTCTCTCTCTCTCTCTCTCTCTCTCTCTCTCTCTCTCTGTGTGTGTGTGCCAAGCAAACACATCACCCCCAGACGAAAATTTCCCATAACAATTCGCAATACAGTGACACGTGGCATTTAAATCTCATACATTTCTCTTTAATTTTCGCTCAAACAGAAAAAAACATCAATTTTCACATTTTTCTATATATCTCCACAAATACACTTAATAAAACACCACGGGGCAATTTTTCCAGTTTTCCATATCACTTTTCATATTTCTAGTTCTTGCAGCACTAAAAGTCCGCCTGGAAATTGAGAAAATAGATAGCTCACATTATCCAGGCCAGAGCTTGCGCGGCACAACATCGCCCCTTTAAAGCCCGTGGGGTACTAAGGATTGCAAGGGCTTCAGTTGGTAGGGGGAGGAGTGGGGCTAGGGTTGCTAGATATTGTTATTGTTTATATTTTTCGTCCATATGTTTATTTATAGATAGATTTTTTTTTCAGATTAATTTTATTTTCAACTGATAATTTGATTCTATTATTCTTCTGTACGTGTTCCTTTGGGTTATTAAATACGTTATTATTTACTGTGAGACTTCCTAAAATATAATAATAATAATAATAATAATAATAATAATAATAATAATAATTAATCTTACCTTAACAGCTTATGAAAATTAAATCTTTTTTCACTCACCTGAAAATAGAGAAAATTCCATTAGATTGATTTTTCCTCTCTCTCTCTCTCTCTCTCTCTCTCTCTCTCTCTCTCTCTCTCTCTCTCTCTCTCTCTCTCTCTCTCTCTCTCTCTCTCTCTCTCTATCTATCTATCTCCTTTCTTAATTAATTTTAACCTGTATAGAAATTGTACTAAATGAGAGAGAGAGAGAGAGAGAGAGAGAGAGAGAGAGAGAGAGAGAGAGAGAGAGAGCGTTAAATATTCATATGCAATGTACAACTCTCTCTCTCTCTCTCTCTCTCTCTCTCTCTCTCTCTCTCTCTCTCTCTCTCTCTCTCTCTCTCTCTCTCTCATGCATATCTATCTAAAAATCTTGATGCTTGCTTAGATAAGATATGCAAGAGAGAGAGAGAGAGAGAGAGAGAGAGAGAGAGAGAGAGAGAGAGCACAAAGTTTCATGTGTTTTGCAAATGTGTAAACTTATCTATTTATGAGAGAGAGAGAGAGAGAGAGAGAGAGAGAGAGAGAGAGAGAGAGAGAGAGAGAGAGAGAGAGAGAGAGAGAGAGAGAGAGAGAGAGAGAGAGAGAGAGAGAGAGAGAGAGAGAGAGAGAGAGAGAGAGAGAGAGAGAGAGAGAGAGAGAGAGAGAGAGAGAGAGAGAGAGAGAGAGAGAGAGAGAGAGAGAGAGAGAGAGAGAGAGAGAGAGAGAGAGAGAGAGAGAGAGAGAGAGAGAGAGAGAGAGAGAGAGAGAGAGAGAGAGAGAGAGAGAGAGAGAGAGAGAGAGAGAGAGAGAGAGAGAGAGAGAGAGAGAGAGAGAGAGAGAGAGAGAGAGAGAGAGAGAGAGAGAGAGAGAGAGAGAGAGAGAGAGAGAGAGAGAGAGAGAGAGAGAGAGAGAGAGAGAGAGAGAGAGAGAGAGAGAGAGAGAGAGAGAGAGAGAGAGAGAGAGAGAGAGAGAGAGAGAGAGAGAGAGAGAGAGAGAGAGAGAGAGAGAGAGAGAGAGAGAGAGAGAGAGAGAGAGAGAGAGAGAGAGAGAGAGAGAGAGAGAGAGAGAGAGAGAGAGAGAGAGAGAGAGAGAGAGAGAGAGAGAGAGAGAGAGAGAGTATTGGTGGGACATGATATAGTTTACTTGAGTATCCGTTGCAAACTCAGAGAACGGGACAGCAACTTATAAAAGAAAACGTATGTAAACAAATCTTTCCCTTGTCTGTCTGTCTGTCTGTCTCTCTCTCTCAAAGGAATCTTGTATGTGTGTGTTTTTCAAGCAAAGGTATATTAATTAATAGCGCTCTCTCTCTCTCTCTCTCTCTCTCTCTCTCTCTCTCTCTCTCTCTCTCTCTCTCTCTCTCTCTCTCTCTCTCTCTCTCTCTCTCACAAGGTTGGGGGCCACCACTAAGTCTGCCTTCAACATATCTATATTACTTCTATCTTTTTAATCTGCTGACCTCAAAATGCAGATAAACCATTAAAATTTACCATCAGCATTATGAATTTAGTTGCATATATATCCACAGTTCAAATTACAATAAGACCGATTTAATGAGAAGGCCCTTGAGAGAGTCCAAGGCCTGCTTCAGGTGTGAGCATTCACATAATATTCACTCATGCACCTTACAAATCATCATATTACACAGTTTTTTGTTTATAGAAGGATGTGGACAAATAGAAAAGAAATTTGAAATGTTGAGTGATGAATGAGTAGTGACGTTCAGGGTTAGTTGTTGTTTGTGATGTGTGAGACAAGTGCGTTCATTGATGCACCTCACAGAAAAGCACACTGCAGAAATGTTATTGCTTATAGAAGTATCTGTCTGTCTATAGACCATACAGGCTGACCTACACAAAACACTACATGCTCATACACACATCCTTTAAAGTGTTAGACAGTTGTGGACAGCTAATAAAGAATTGTAGTATACTAAGTGATGGAAGAGTGGTAATCAGGGCTCTACTCACATAAGACAATTGTGTTTGTTCCTGCATCTTACAGAACACAAAATACCACAAATTTTGTTGCTAAAAGAAGGCATGTGGACAAGTACAATATACATTTAGGATAGGTCTGAAGGAGAGATGGTATTCAAGGTTGTGTTGAGATAAGACAACTCTGTTCACTCAATCAACAATTGTGACGTGACACGGTGACGGTGTCAAGTCACCTCCACGTTGACATTTCTTACCAGGATGAGCTCCTCTAGAAGGAGCTCTAAACATGCCAACACACCAAGGTGTAATAAAACGTTTGTGATGACGACAGGCACGTACCTCAAGTAAAATACTGTGGAATGTGTGTTGTAAGCATTTACTGAACTATCATTAATATGTAGCTGCACCGGCTGGGCACCAATTGGCTCTCAGGTGATCTGCTTTACTGATCACACCACTCATCGTAGGGTGGAGGAGAGGCAGTTCTCCCCGACACGTTTATTGATGAGGTAGGCGCGACCGCAAGAACTGCAAACAAGTTCTCGGTCTCAATTTCTTACAAAATAACATTACACACTGATATTAAACACTTTCAACATATTACAATATTCATTAACAATACATGCAATTAACTTGGCACTATGACAGTCAGTTTTTACTGCAAAATTAAAGTATTTACCTCGGTCACCATCCTGCCTTCCCTGGTTGTGGAGGTTACAGTGTGACACCAGGACCTTAACCTTTCTTACTAGGCCATCATGATGAGGAGATACTTGTGTTACTCTTCCCAGTTTGCACAGGTTCCTTGCTACATTCTGATCCTTGATGATAACTATGTCATTGTCATTTACACTGAGATTCCTCTTTGGTGTTGTCCACTTATTTCTAAGTTGTAGGAATTGCACATACTCCTTTTTCCACCTGGACCAGAACTGGTTGGCCAGGTATTGTGCTCTGCGCCATCTCTTTATGCAGTACAGGTCCTTCTTAATGCAAATGCTTGGAGGAGGCAGCACTACCTTTGTTTTCATAGTTAACAAATTACTGGGTGTCAACGGTGTAGGACTTTCTGGGGAGTTAAGGTGGTCCACGGTTAGGGGACGACCATTAACTATATTTTCCGCTTCAACTAAGAAGGTTCTCGGATCTTGGTCATCTAACTGGGTACCGTGCTGATCAAGTAACACAGAGAGTACATTTCTCAGCGTGCGTATCTGCCTCTCCCAAACACCTCCCGTGTGACTGGAATTGGGTACGTTCATGTTAAACACAATCCAGTCACACTGATCTTTCATGAGTTCTTGTCTGACTTTATTGTTATTTAATTCTTTCAAGCATTTCTCATACTCTGATTTGGCTCCCACAAAGTTAGTTCCTTGGTCACATCTCAGCTGTGTTACGGGCCCTCTTCGTCCTACAGAGCGACGGTGTGCACTTAGGAAGGAACTTGTATCCATGCTGTTGGCTGTCTCTGTGTGCACAGCTCTACATGCCATGCAAGTAAAGAGCACTCCATATCTTTTAAGCTCTTTATGCCCCTCTTTGACATAGAAAGGGCCAAACAAATCTACTGCTGAGTATTTAAAAGGAGGTGATGGTTGTAGTCTGTCAATAGGCTGGTCTGCCATCTTGTGTCCCTGTGTTGTACTTCTAACTTTATGACAGATGATGATGCACTTTGAAATGTGCCTTGATGCTAGGGATGATCCTCCTACTATCCAGTATCCACATCACCTGATTTCATTTAAAGTTATGCCCCTGCCTTGATGGTTTGTCCTTTTGTGATGGTGGCATATTATCAGCTGGGTTATGTGTGATGTTTTGGGGAGGATGACTGCATGTTTGGATTCATCTGTCAGATTAGAAAGCCTCAATCTTCCTCCTCCTCCTCCTCCTCCTCCTCTCATGATACCATTTTTGTCAATGAAGGGATCTAACTTATATAGAGGGAACTGGTCTTGTCTATCACTTTTGTTCCCTTGCCATTGTCTCCTTTAATTAAAGAATTATGGTTAGCAGATGATTTCAGTACATTTATCTCCTTTTGGAATGCCTTTGCTTGCAGTTGTTTTATAATTAGATTTTCAGCTTGTGACACTTGTGCTACATTTACTGGCTTATATGTGTTTCCCTTGACTTTAGCAGTGTCATCACCTTTTCCTCTGAAGCTGTTCAGAAGCTTGAGGCATACAGCAACTGCCCTCTTTGCTTTAAACCAATCAGAAAAATACTTCTTAAGTTTTTCTAGTATATCTGTGGGCTGTTGTTGTGTACCTACAGCATGGCATACAACTTTCTTCACTTAAGGATCATTCTCATTTATGACCTTGTACTGGGAATGGCTATCAATTTTGCTATGTTGCCAAAGGAATTGTGGGCCGTTCCACCAGATCTTGCTATTACACAATTCATCCGCTGTCATGCCTCTAGATGCATGATCTGCTGGGGTATATATATACTGTGTCTCTACAAATTTCCACTGATCTGGTGAAGTGTGATCTCTTATTGTTTCTACTCTATTTGCAGCAACATATACATGGAATCTCTTTGCTTCATTTGCAATGTAACCAAGGACTACTTTGCTGTCTGTCCAAAATACTTCTTCCACATTATTATACTCAAGTTCTCCCTTCAAGAGTTTATGGATTCTAACTGACACCACTGCTGCTGCTGCTGCTGCTAGTTCTAGTCTGGGAATTGTTATGGTTTTTAGAGGTGTGACGCGTGACTTTGCCATTACTAATGCACAATGAATTCGGCCAGTCTTGCTAATTAATGTAATATATGAGCACTGGCCACATCCCTCTTGACAGGCATCTGAAAAGTGATGGAGTTCAACCTTTCCTACTTCCCCAAAGTCATGGGGTTTGTAGCATCTAGGTACCTTTAGCTGATCTAGTTTGTGCAGCTCATCCTTCCATTTTATCCATTTAGGTTTGACATAATCTGGCACCTCCTCATCCCATTCAACTGCATTCTTACATAATTCTTGTAAAATTTGCTTTCCAGTCAGTATGAGAGGTGACACCAGACCTAATGGATCATATATAGAGGTCACTGTTGACAGAATGCCTCTCCTGGTGAGTGGCTGGTCTTTCACCTTTATTCTAAATTGAAATGTGTCAGATTCTATGCACCACTCAACTCCCAAAGTTCTTTCTATAGGCAGTGTGTCTTCATTCTTACTAAAATCCAAACTTTTAATTCCATCTGCTCTCTCATGAGGAGAAATTGCAGCTAATACAGCTTTGTTGTTGTTTGACAAGAACTTATGAAGGTTGAAACCTCCCTTGTAACATAATTCTTTGCTCTGCTGAATAAGAGTGACAGCTTCATCCATTGTAGCTACTGACTTCAAACCATCATCAACATAAAAGTTGTTTGTTACAAACTTGGCCGCATCAGATCCACACCCCTACGTAGTCATCTGCAGCTTTCTTAAGTGCAAAGTTGGCTACACTTGGAGATGATGTAGCTGCAAACAGGTGAGCTGTCATCCTGTATTCAGCTATCTCATTATTAAGGTCACCATTTTCCCACCAAAGGAATCTTAACCTATCTCTGTGTTCTGGGTTGATCTTCACTTGATGGTACATTGCTTCACTATCACATACAACTCCAATGCTTTCTTGCCTAAACCTACACAACACTCCAATAAGTTTGTTGGTAAGGTCTGGGCCTTGTAACAGGTGACTGACTGACTGACTGACTGACTGACTGTTTAATGACTGGTTCCTGTAGTTTGCACTACAGTCAGAGACAACTCTCGGCTTCTTTGGCTTTCTCGGATGATAGACTCCATGATGTGGAATGTACCAGACCTTACCGTCATTCCTAACTAAATCCTTTGTGGGTACAACCTCTGCATAACCCTTTGTAATCATATCATCCATGAACACTTTGTAATCACCTTTGTGTTGATTATCCTTCTCAAGTTTAGCTCTTAACAAACTTGTTGAGTCTCTGCTCTGCTAATAGTTTGTTGTTTGGAAGCTTGACGTTATCATCTTTAAGAGGAAGGGGCAACTCATAATGGCCATCCTTCAGCTGATGTACTCCTTCTTTCATCTTACTCATAAATAATAAACCTTTTACCTTCATATGATAATGGAGTGTCAGCTGACTTTCTATCACTGAAGTCAAGTTCAAACATATCTCTCACTTGAGAAGGATTAATCATCTCTTTGGTTTTAGTAGGAACCACTAAGAAATTAACCCTCTTTTCTTCATTGATTTCTACTTCTTGTGTCACTGTTCTGTAGACTACCACTGTATCCTCCAATGGACTTGAATGGGGTGGGTTCTACCAATGATCCCCCAACCTAGCTCTGTCCTACGAGCATAGGGATGCTTCTTGCTATCACCTGCTATTTGCTCTTCTGCCATAATGGCTTCTGCACAGTCAAGACCAATGAGGAGGAGTCCTACTATGTCAACGTTTGGGTCATATTTCATTAGTTTGTCAGAGACTGCCTTTAAGTGGGGCCAGTCACAAGCAGTCTGGGGCCTTGGTATCTGACTCCGTCCAGCTGAAGAAATGTTTTCTGTTGAATGTGCTGAAGGGACTGATATTTCCACTTCTTCATTATAACCTCTTACTTTAATTAAGTCCATGAATTTTGATAGAATCAGTGATTTGTTTTCCACTTATTGTGTGGATATTGAGTGACACTGATGGTCCACTAACTCCCAATTTATTCAGAGTGCTTTCCTTGATGAATGAAGCATCAGACTGCTGCTCATCCAGCAGGGCATACACTAAAACTTTATTCTCTCCATTACTAACATGATGTAACCATACAGGAACTATCATCATGGTGTGCATGTCGTGTGTCACTGATTCTGTAACTTTGACCTTATTTGCTACTACTGTGGGTTTATCATCTTTAGGCTGAGTTGCTTGTGCTGGCACCCTTTGGCTCTCAGTTCTTGTCATGTCATCATTGTGAAGAGCTGTGGGATGGTATCTCTGACATACTTTACAAACTTTCCTTCTTCTACAATCCTTTCCTTTGTGACCCATTGTTAGACACCCTGTACATAACCGTTTTTCTTTAGCAAATTTGTACCTAGTATTACCATCAAGTTTGGCAAATTCCTTGCAGTCATCTAAATCATGATCCTTTGTACAGTAGTGACAGAATGGTCCTTTCCTTTCCAGGTCCTTGGGGATACTGTTTGTTGGCTTGTACATTTACTTTACTTGGGAATGACCACATTGGTTTTTCCTCAATTGCTTTGGCCATGAAAGTTCTACCCCCCTCTCTTCTTTGTCATGATGTTTGATTCCCTTGGTTTCCAATTGGTTGCCCTTGTGTGAGTTTTGATCCAGTCATTTACTTCCCTACTTACTGAATTCCAGGAAACAAAAGGATTGCTTGCTCCCTTTGTATCTTTGTGGACAAATTGACATAACATTTGCAAGGGTGGGTGGTGGTCTTCATTGCTACTAGGGGTGTTGTTATTACTGTTAGTATCAAGATATATCATTGCTTGCTTTCTCCAGTCATGAACAATGTGTTCAGGGAGTTTTGCTAGCACCTTTCTCTGCTCTCTAGGGTCATTCAGAAATGACAAATAAGAAGTGTGGTTCATTGCAGCTAAACAGCACTTCAAAAAATCTGAGAATGCTGTTAATGCTGGACCATTATGTGGAGAGATTGGTAGCCAATTCATTAACTTTTTTGTGTAAGCATCAGCTATGATGCTTTTGTTTTCAAATCTATCCCTAAGAATTTTCTTTGCTTGCACATAGTCAGCATCAGAGTTAAAGTGCATTAACATTTTAATGGCATCCTTTGCCTCACCAGTTGTATACCTGTCTAAGTAGGCAAGTCTCTCTCTACCAATAGAAGTTGTAGACTCTACATAAGTTTCAAAGTTTGTCAACCAACTTTGAAATTCCATGGGTTCTCCATCAAAGGTGTTAGGTTCTATTGGAGTGAGGCTCCACTTGGGATCAGGTATATTGATTGCAAAGGTTCCCCCAGGATGGGAAAAGGATTGATGATTCTGTCTCACATTATTAGGCATGTTAACATTCAGAGTGTGTCCACGAGAGCTTGGTACAACACTTTGAGCTGTAGGGTTGAGATTTATTACCTGAGGTTCACTAAATATTTGTCCATCTACTTCATTTGTCATCAATTCATGATCTGTATTGCAAGAAGAAGGTTCCTGTGGGTCATGGAATGTAACATATTTGTGAGGCATGGCATTGTCACTTTGTTCATTTGCAATTGCTTGTGCTTTCATTTCATTTTGTGACTCTATGTATTGTTCAAGATAACTTTGCTTCTCTACACTTTCATTACCTGGAACCATTTTTACTTCTTCTTCAACTAAGACCATAAACTTCTGCATTAGCAACTGCTAAATCTCTCTTTCTTTTTCTTTGAGAACATTGCTTCAGCCTCTGCTTTTGTCTGAGCTAACCTAACTTCTGTCTCTGCACACACACTACAATACTTTTAAAACAAACATAAATGAATGGATTTATATAGTAAATTCAGAGCTAAAGAAAAATAGAATAAAAAATAAACAAATAAAGATAAATAAATAAAATAAATAAATGCAGTAATTTAGCATAGTTACCCCAAAAATGTACAAGTCAGTCTGGTTTTCTTTGTTTCCTTGCACTGTTGACTCTTTTCCTTGCATTTCAAAGCAAAACAAAACAAAGTGGCCCTTGGAATGTGTCCCTCCTGCATAAAAGGGCCAGATTCTCAGGAAACCCTTTGTATTATTTGTATGTGCAATATTTTTCTATCCTCTGTGTCTATTGTTTTATGTCCAAAGGATGGGTGGCAGGTTGCATCATCCTTCTTTGTTGTGCAGGCTTTAGTCCAACAATATATATATCAATCAATCAATCATCTTGGTAATAAAAAGAATAATAACAATAATTTTTAACTTTATTTTCTCGGTTCTATTTCCTTTCTTTAATAATAATGATGAAAAAATAATAATAATTATATAATTTAATATAACCTAACATAGCCTATCTTAGCTCATAACAGAAATAGGTAGGTCAGTTAAGTTAGGCCAGACTAAACTGCCTTACTTTAGGTCACTCATGTAAGAGAATTATTGATCTTATTGTGCTAAATCCTAAGGACTCCTGCTATCTGATGTCATTCTACTTCTGTTCTCTTTCAAATTTCTCCTCATCTCCCTCCACTCCTTTGCACCGCTGTAAAGGGTCTTGGCGCACTCCCTTACCTCCTCCTCCTCCTCTGACGAACAGTTCCAGTGGTACTTGAAGAGGCCGCTCAGTTTAACAAGCTCATTCTGGCTCACCTGGAAGACAAGTGCCAGTGAATTAGTATGGAAGCTTGGGTGAAAATACAGAAGCAGGAAGAGAGTTTCAGAGTGTACCAGTGAAAGAGATAGAAGATTGAGAATGGTGGTTAACTGTTGTATTCAGAATGTGGAGAGAGAGAGAATAGGGGTGAGGGAAAGTAGAAAGTCAAGTCTTGTATAGCAAGGCTGCAGATTACAATTCACCTGTAGCTGTAATCAGTTGTTTACTCATTGATACTCAGTGCCTCCCAGCTGACCCATGCCTCTGGTCTCCTGGTGGCTTTGCTTCTCCCCAGACACTCATCCTAGCACTCCTAGCTCTCCTGCATCATCATAGTACACTAGTGTTGTGAAAACTATCTATATTTTGTGCTGCCCTGTCTAAGAGTCTGGATTAGCACACCTAAAATGAAGAAGCACTGTGTTGTTCCCTGTACTTTGCGTCTTTCTGGTCCAGTGTTGTCTTGATCACCGTGCACTGGTGTTACGAAGCCCTGTGTCTTGTGGCGTCACATCCAACAGTCTGGGATCTGAAGCATCATGGATGTTGTTCAGTGCCTCAAAAACTCAATTCCTCCAATTCAATTCCTATGGTGAGGCCATAGGATGACAGATTAACAAGATTTCTACATCATTAATGGGAGAAACATTCTTGACAACCCTGCTCATCATCTATGTGAGGTTTGAGAAAGTTGTGGTGAGGGAGCAAACCGTTTGTGAATACTGGCCTGTGTGTGTGGCAAACACTCTGCCACAACAGAAAATATTGATAAGTTAAGTCTGGCTTGCTTGAAGTAGGAAGTATTTGCTTGAAGCTTGATGTGCATTAGAGAAAAGAGCTTGCTTAAAAGAGAGAGAAAGAGAAACAGGGGGAGGAAATGGAAGCATCTGCATTTGATTTCAAGTATTACAGTTCCTAATAATTGTGGCACCACTGTGAATTACTGGCCATTAAATTTGCTTGGGTTAGATAAAAATTGCATTAATTTTTTTGAGGATCAGTATTTTAGAATGAATGAATAACAAACACATTTTATATGTGCAATAAAGAGGGATTAATGACAGCTTTAGATATTCTCTCTCTCTCTCTCTCTCTCTCTCTCTCTCTCTCTCTCTCTCTCTCTCTGTGTCTACCATTCACTCAGTTACCCCTCTGCATTGATACACACCCCCAGACCACCTCCTCGCACCTCCCATCAGTACATCACCACTGCACTCAAGCTCCACTGCTCTCAGCGCCTCACCACCAGACGTTGCAAGGGCCCTATTCTGAAACGCCTTGCTCTCTTGCCATGACTATTTTCCAAGGCCACAGAGATGATCAGCCGGGTTCTCAAGAGTGTTTATCATGTTATTAATGTGGAATTCTTGTTAATATGCCACTAGAACCATAAATACACCCTTAGAAACCTGTGTAACATCAACTAGAGAGCTTTTTTTTAATGTAGTGAAGGTGCAGTGCAGAAGCGTTTGAGAATTTTGAGTCTTATGATCCAACCAGACCAACATTTCAGATACACGCATCACTGTAACCTTCCTTATCTCAGTCATTGAGTTAATGTGGCCAGGCCACATGCTGCTTCTGTCTCCAAGAACACACCTACTCATTTCACTGATATAAGCAACCTTTTCAAAGTCCCTCAGAGCCTCTTCCATTTCTAACAACAACCAATATTTAATGGGCTCCTAAACACACACACACACACACACACACACACACACACACACACACACACACACACACACACACACACACACACACACACACACACACACACACACACACACACACCTGCAAGAATTTGTCTTACCCTTAGCCAGTACTCATCTTATACATATAAACAGCAAAGTGAATGAGTGTTGTGGGCATAGCATTGCACCACTGCCTGCATAAGTTACTAAAGCTGTGACGCACCTCACATGCCTTGCCTGTCACCTTGCCTGTGGTCTGGGGAGGGGTGGGGTGGGGTGTTACGTCGCTGGTGGTGGTGGTGGTGGTGGTGAGGGTTACTGGAGGAGGCTTGGTGAGGGCTGGGGTGGGTGGAGGGTGGCTCAGGCTGGGGGTGGGGGTGGCATCATCATCATCAGCTGTGACACGGCTGGGAGAGTACCTGCAAGAGAGAGAGAGAGAGAGAGAGAGAGAGAGAGAGAGAGAGAGAGAGAGAGAGAGAGAGAGAGAGAGAGAGAGAGAGTTACAATGTTTAGAATCGAGTCAGTCACGCCAGCCAGCCTCTCTCTCTCTCTCTCTCTCTCTCTCTCTCTCTCTCTCTCTCTCTCTCTCTCTCTCTCATTCATTCATTTTCCTTGTATTTCTATAAATTTTATTTCTTCTTTATCTTTCTTCCTTTCCTTCTATTTCTTTCCTTTCATCTTCTTTTCCTTCCTTCCTTCCTTCCTTATCGTTTCTTATCTTCCTTCCTTTCTTCAATCTTTTCTTCCTTCCTTCCTTCATTTAATTAATTCACACACACACACACACACACACACACACACACACACACACACACAGGGAATTCTGGAGAGAGAGAGAGAGAGAGAGAGAGAGAGAGAGAGAGAGAGAGAGAGAGAGAGAGAGAGAGAGAGAGAGAGAGAGAGAGAGAGAGAGAGAGAGAGAGAGAGAGAGAGAGAGAGAGAGAGAGAGAGAGAAGAGGGGGTGGGGTGTTTTAGGAGGTAATATAATGGTAAGTTATTGTTTTACCTCCAAGCCATTCCTCCTTCTCCTCCTCCTCCTTTCTTCTTTATCGTGGAATATCTCTTTATCTTACCATTATTCTCATTCTTGTTCTTTTCTCCTCTTCCTCCCCCCCTCTCTCTCTCTCTTTCAAACAAACAAACAAACAAACACGTCTTTTTCTTTCCCTCCTTTTAACTCCCCAAAACTTTCATTCTCCCATTTCCATCTCTTGAAATTTCCCCATTCTCAGCCCATTAACAGCCAAAACACCCCCATTACCACCCATTAACACATGCAGAGCTCCAGTGACACCCTCTCCCACCCCATTCCCACCCCCATAAACAAACTTACCATCCCCTTCACCCCCAAACACCCCAAAAAACACACCATTCACTCGCTCATCACCCCTTGCCTTACTTACCCAAAGACTTGGCATCGAGGGTGTTGGGGGAGGGGGAGCGGGCTGGGGGGAGAGACTCGCTGTTCCTCCCCCTTGTGGAACCCAGTGGAGGTCATCAAATACTGTCGCAGGGGGAGAGTACCCATAGCCCTTGCCCTGGGGGAGATGGGGAGATTAGTGTGGGGACGAAATGGGGAGGTTGGGGGAAAGAAGGGTGTAGTGAGACTGGAAGGTAGGTTATGATGGAAATGGGGGAATCAGGGCAGCAGATGGGGAGGTTAAGGTGGGGAGATTAGTCTGGGGAGGTCAGGAGAAGGAAACTGAAGGGAAAATGTGTGCTTAGTTTAAGGTGTGAGATGAGGAGATGGGGAGATTAATTTGAGGGTGTGGGGAAATGGGAAGGTTAGGGGAGAGAGGGAAATGGGGAGGTGAGTGACGTTTGGAAAGGGAGAAAAATAGGGAGATTAGTAAGAGGAGATGGGAAGATTCATTTTGGGGAGATTGTGGGAGGTGGGGGAGGGTAGTGGTGGTATTAGAATGGGGAGATGGGAAAATTTGTTTAACAGAATATGGAGGTGGGGAGATCAGACTGGTGGGGAGATGGGAAGATTGTGTTCGGTTTTAGTGTAACTGGAAAGGTTAATTATATGGGTCTTGTATTTTGGGGGAGGTTAATTCAGGCAGGAGATGGGGAGGTTAGTTTGGGGAGTCTGTTAAGGGCAGTGTTTGTTTGTGTCATTGGGGAGATTACCTAAGACGATTATATCGGAATTCATTACATCAATATATATATTAAAAAAAAAAAAAAAAAAAAAGGGAGATTAGTTTGGGGAGATTTGGGAGAGGGGAGGTTAAAATAACAGCGTTGTACACCTGTGGGGAAAATAGACATTAGTACACCTGAGTTAATGTAATTAGCAGAGGCAAAGTAAGGAAGAGGGGAGAGGGGAGGGAAAGAACAGAATCTCCTCTTACTAACCTCCCTATTTCTCTGCTCTGCCTTGGGGCTGTGATGGTGGTGGTGAGAGCCTCCCACTCCCTGGCTGCGCAGCCCCAGCCCCGCCGCTCGTAGGGGTACACCTCACCCAGTGGGGAGGGGGAGCGGCAGGGGGACCTCAGCCCCCCGGGAATGGGAATGGCGCGGGGAGTAGCGTGGGGAGCGGCTGGGGGGTGAGCGGCCCCGCTCCGGGGAGGCACGGCGGTCTGGGGGTGATGAGCGGCGCCCCGGGGAGAGGGTAACAGAGAGCGGGTAACACGGGTAACACGGCGTGGGGTGCGCTGGGGGCTCCAGCGGTCGCGGGGTGGGGCAGTGTAGTGGTGGTGGTGGTGGTGCTGGTAGCATGGACTGCGCCACCCTGTGGGGCTGGCGCGGCGCCCCCATCGGGGCTCCACGGGGGCTGCGGGAGAAGGGAGGACTGATGCTGCTGTGGTACTGCACCACGGGGCTGTGGTACTGGCAGTGGTCTGGGGGCGGGGAGCCCTCGGGGGTGTGGCAGCCGCCACACCCTGAGTAGCCATCTGGCCTGGCGGTGAAGCAGGGAAGCCGCCAGCATGTGGGGGGCGCTCTGGGGTGTGTGGGCCGTGGCAGTGGTCTGGGGGCGAGGAGCCCTCGGGGGTGTGGCAGCTGCCACGCCCTGAGGCCGCCACGCACTGAGTAGCCATCTGGCCTGGCCGTGAAGCAGGGAAGAGGCCAGCATGTGGGGGGCGCTCTAGGGTGTGCGGGCTGTGGTGGTAGGGGCGGGCTGGGCTGCAGGAGTACTATAATAATAATAATAATAATAATAATAATAATAATAATAATAATAATAATAATAATAATAATATTGCTACTACTACTATTACTACTACTACTACTGCTACTACTATTATTATTATTATCGTTATTTTATAAAGTTTGGAAAAAAACGAATAAGAGAGAGAGAGAGAGAGAGAGAGAGAGAGAGAGAGAGAGAGAGAGAGAGAGAGAGAGCGCTAACGGTTTTTTCCCACGGGAATGGTCGCATGATGGCTTTCTTGCCCGGAAAGCGTCTCTGACTGAAGATGCAATCTATAAATTTATCAGATATAGGATATTTCTGATTTCATGATAAGAAATGTTGGAAAATGTACACCTAAAATGAAACTTCATTTATAATTCTACCACAATTAATAAGAAAGTTACAGATTTTTTCTTTATTTATGCATATTTTTTTAAGTGTCACTGACACATTACCTTTATTCCATTAATATTAATACTACTACTACTACTTCTACTTCTACTACTACTACTATTACTACTACTAATACTACTACTACTAATATTGCTAATACTACTATTACTACTACTATTACTACTACTACTACTACTACTACTGCCTGGCGGCTGACCATACGTACGTACATACATCGAAGGCGTAAGGTCCCGGCCGGCGTGGATTGATGTGTCATGAGCAGGGTGAAGGCCGCAGGAAGCCAAGGCCTGGAAAGTGTTAGCGCGAATCAAGGCGGTGCTGAGGTCCCTGGCCGGCGGCGCGGAATCGTGTGTCATGAGCAGGGTGAAGGCCGCGCCACGCCACGCCACCACGGCCCGCGGCGGCCTGATCATGATGACAATAATGTGACCACACCTGTTCACGGGCGGCGTGCCTCTCCCGGCGGCGGGGGGAAGAGAGAGAGAGAGAGAGAGAGAGAGAGAGAGAGAGAGAGAGAGAGAGAGAGAGAGAGAGAGAGAGAGAGAGAGAGAGAGAGAGAGAGAGAGAGAGAGAGAAATATGTAATAATAATAATAATAATAATAATAATAATAATAATAATAATAATAATAATAATAATAATAATAATAATAATAATAATAATAATATCTAAAACATTCTCTCTCTCTCTCTCTCTCTCTCTCTCTCCTAGTGGTAATTTAAAAGATTTCTTAAATGAATTGGAGAATATTATTGTTTGTATCTGGTCCTAAGTGAACTACATTCAACATTCAATGAATATTGAATTGATCCATGTGGTCAACTGGCTGGAATCCAATAAATTATCTCTTAACATAAACAAAACTCACTATATGGTGGTGTGGCTGGTGGTGGGTGGGGCGGGGCTCGGGGGCCGGGGGATGCAGGACGGGGGGCTCGTCGTCGTCGCTGTCATGTCCCCCGGGGGACACCGGCGCCCCTCCGATGGGGGGCACCTCCCGGGGCGGCGAGGCTGGTAGGGACTCCTCCCTGTGGGCAGGCGTGGGGCAGGGCAAGGGGACGGATAAGGGGGGCAGTGGGGCAGCTGCCATGGGAGGAAGGGGGACCGGGGGCTTGGGTCTTGGCAGGGGGTCCTTCTTGGGCCTGGGGATGGGGGCTGGCGGGGTGATGGTGAAGGTGACGGGCGGCATGGGGATGTTGGTGAGGTCCAGGGTGGGTGGGGGAATGGGGATGGCATCCAGGGTGTCTGGGGTGGGGGGCGGGGCGGGGTGGGTGGGGCAGAGGAGGAGGAGGAGAGGGACATGTTGGAGGGGCTGTGCCTCTCACTCTCTCTGGTAGGGTACGGAATATCCTCTAAATTGAATGTCTTTGCCCCAGATGCCCCGCTGGAGGAGTCCGGGGTCAGGTCATAGTACCCAGACGTGTCGCTGGCCGGGTAGCTCCTCCCTGACCCTGAGGTGACCCGGAATGCCCCGGTTCTGCCCCGTTTTGGCGATGACTCCCTTGGTGACTCCTTGCTATCGATCCCAACCGAGCCACTGGGGAAAGTGGCTCCTCTTCCTCCTCCTCTTCTTCCTCTTCCTCCTCTTCCTTCTCCTGTTCTTGCAGTCTTCTTGGTGGAGTATAAGAGGGGCTTTCACCATTATCCGAGTGTCTGCTGAATCTTCTACCCTCTTCTTGTTCCTCTTCCTCTTCCTCCTCCTCCTCCTCCTTCTTCTTCCTCGAGGTGATGCGTTTATCGTCCTCCTCCTCCTCCTCTCTGCCACTTACTGCAGTCCATTCTTATCTCCTCTTCCTCTTATCTCTTGTAAGTCTTCTCTCCTCCTCCTCCTCCTCCTCCATTTGTACTGAACTATCACTGCTCTTCCTCCTCCTCTTGACCCTCTTCCTCTCTTTCTCCTTCCTCTTCTTCTTTGCCTTCTTTTCCAGTTTCTTCTGCCTCCTCTTCTCCTTCATTTGCTTCTTCCTCTTCTTCTTCATCTTCTCCAGGGTCTTCTGTTCTTTCTTCTCCTCTTCCTCTTCCTCCTCCTCCTCCTCTCTCATCCTCTTTCTTCTTCTTTCCTCCTCCTCTTCTTCAATTTTCATGTAGTCTTCCTCCTCTTCTTTATATAGTGATGTGACCTCTCTCTTGCATCTTCCTTCCTCCTCCTCCTCTTCCTCTTCCTCCTCTTTCTTCTCTCCTCCTCCTCCTCCTCCTCCTCCTCCTCCTCCTCCATCCACCATCATAAGGAAAGCTTCGTATTCTTCGGTCAAACAATCGGGGAAGACCTTTGCCTCACTCTTCCTTCTCTTTCCTCCTCCTCCTCCTCTTCCTCCTCTTCCTTCATCTTCTCTGGGATAGTCTATTCCTCTTCCTCCTCTTCCTTCACCTGTACCTCCTGGTCTTCCTCTTCCTCCAAATTCTTGATTATATTTTTATTTTCCTTCCTCTCCTCCTTCTCTTCCTCCTCTCTCTCTCCCCTCACTTCTGTCCGTCCACTTGCTCTTCTGTGTCAGAGTCCCACTTGGACTTGGCCGACTTGTGTGCGGGGGGGCTGGGGCAGGGGGCGGGGCAGGGGGTGGGGTAGCAGAGGCAGGGACACAAGGTACTGTCCTTACTTCCTCTGGCCAGTTGTCAACGTGGAGATACCAGCATTTCTGTGCACGGGTGGGTGGATGGAGCGGACCTGCGTGGCCTGTGCGTCCGTGCGTCTGTCCTTCTCCTTTGCCCTGGGGCGGTCCATTCTGTCGACCCTCTCCGGCCTGTCCCTGCTACGCCGTTCTTTGTTTCTGTTCAGCCGAGCCTCGTTCTCCTCCGGCCGGACCTTCATGGTGCAGCCCTTGGGCTCAAAACTCTTCAGCTCCTCAGGGGTGTCCAGCAGCTTGGCAATCGGGGCCAGGCCAGGACCGTAAGGGTTGAAAATTATGTTCTTTAAACCCAGCACCTGTTTCAGTCTGGATTCCTCGTCGCGAATCTGTACGATTATTGATACTTTCTCCTCCTTCTTCTTCTTGCCTGCCGTGGGGGGGCCACTGTCAGGGAGGGGGTCGGGCCAGGGGGTGGGCCGGCTGAGGTAGATGAGGCTGTTGCGTCGCTGGTGGTGGTGGTGGTTGTGGTGGTGGTGTGGAGGGGTACTGAAGGAGGCTTGGTGAGGGCTGGGGTGGGTGGAGGGTGGCTCAGGCTGGGGGTGGGCGTGGCATCATCATCATCATCATCATCATCATCAGCTGTGACACGGCTGGGAGAGTACCTGCAAGAGAGAGAGAGAGAGAGAGAGAGAGAGAGAGAGAGAGAGAGAGAGAGAGAGAGAGAGAGAGAGAGAGAGAGAGAGAGAGAGAGAGAGAGAGAGAGAGAGAGAGAGAGAGAGAGAGAGAGAGAGAGAGAGAGAGAGAGAGAGAGAGAGAGAGAGAAAGGGGCTGTGAGGGGCTGGGAGGGGCTGGGAGAAGCTGGGATGGACTGGGAGTCTTGGGGACAGTTTGGGATGAGTCTGGAATGGTCTGGATACACTGGGAATGAGATAAGAGTGAGAGAGAGAGGCTGTGAGAGGTTGGGAGAGGCTGTGAGAGGTTGTGAGAGGCTGGGAGAGGCTGAGAAAAGACAGTGAGAGGCTGGAAGAGGGTGGAGAAAATAATGGGAAACTGGAAAAATGAGAGGGAGAGATGGAGAGACACACAGGTACACAGACACACCTGTAGGAAGGCCTCATTAATATCCCCTTATCAGCTGGAGGGAGAGCTACAGCTAATGATCTTTTCTTCTTCCTCATCCGTGCCTCCTCCTCGTCCTCCTCTTCCTCTTCCTCCTCCACCTCGTACTCCGGAACTGGCGACCCCACCACAGGCACCTCCGACGTGGCCTCCTGCGGGATGGCAAGGTAGTTAGGGTACTGTCGGAGTTAGCGTTTGTGTGTGTACGTTGGTTAAGTTTGGTTAAGTGTTAAATACACAATGGTATTTTATATTAATTTCAATATTTATCTACTTATTATCTGTATTTTGAAGATACATGTAGCATTTGAACTGTAAACCTTTCTAATTGTCTGTCTCCTGCACACCCAGCTTGTCAACACCCCTGAGCCTGCAAATGGGTCACTGAACAGTAAATAAATTTGTCTGAGTCCCCTACATACACACAAGTGGCTGGCCAAACACTGCATCAACACAAACAGTGGATA